>NC_143181.1:611060-914090 GCF_047325235.1 Durio zibethinus
AGAAAGGGCCCAAGAAGAGCTCAATGGATAGTTAAACAAAATCCTTGAAGCATTGGATAAGCTGAACAAATAGAAGGTAGTAGAATAAGATGCTGGCATTAAAGACCATCATTCGCAGGATATTATTGACCCTCTATATCCTCCTAGCTATAGCCTATGTTTGGCCCAGTCCATCCAAGGCATTTCACCACAACAATTCACATTACCTGCAAGGTATACATACTCAGGAATGTCATTTGTACCAAATCAAAGGAGCATTGAAGGATATACCAATCCTGTCTTCATTGAAAAAGCAATAGGACCAGTCTAAGTCCTCAATTTGGATTATCTAAAAGAAAAGTTGAAGCAAAAAGTGGTCAAATCTTTGGAGGACTTATAGATTGATCAAAAGAAGAACATTCTCTAAGAAAGATTACAAGTCGTGGAAAGAATTGATTTCTATGGTTTTGGGGATACAGTTAGGTTTTCTTTAGTTTTGAATGTTGTTATTCTTCTGAAATCCATGGTGCCAGAATTTGAAAAATACGATGGTATGAAACATCCAATCACACATGTTATATTGTATTGTCAAAAGATGGTAGCCTACATCAGTGATGAAAAGTTGATGATGCATGTGTTCCTAGACAGCCTTACTGGCTCAGCTATGAAATGGTACATCTAATTGGATAAAACCTGTATTCATTCTTGGAAGGAGCTTGTTAAGGCGTTCATTACTCAGTAGCAACATATCATACACTTGGCTTCTGATCACCTTTCTTTACAAAGTATGGAGAAAAAGGTAACAGAATCTTTCAAAGAATATGCCTAATGGTGGAGGGACATGGGTGCTCAAGTTCAACCACCTTTAATTGAGAAATAGGCTATAACACTGTTTGTTAGCACCTTAAAGGCACCTTATTATGGGAAGAAGATAGGAAATGCAACCAAAAATTTTGCTCATATGGTGATCTCTGAGGAGATTATTGAAAATGCCATCAAAAGTAGCAAGCTTGAAGAAGGAAAGACAAACAACACAAAAAAAAAAGGGATACCTAAATGAAAAGAAGCTGAAGCTTAAGCAGTGAGTTTTGAAGGACAACAGTTTAGAAGTTATACTCCATATCCATCACTTGTTCATCCAGCTTACTACCATGTAGTTAATAATATTGCAGAAGTCCCTTACCAACCTCTTTACCTAACCATAAATAATATCTCCCCATGTTCTTATCAATCAGCAATTCAAGCATCTGTATATGGGTCCAATCTTGTCACTAAGCCAATTTCAAAGCTTAATAATCATGTGAGTAGTTTAAGAAAATTTAGAGGCAACCAAAAGAAAGCTCGTATTGATCCTATCCCCATAACATCTACTGAGCTATTCTCAAAATTGGTTAAGAACAACCTGGTATCTCTAGTTCTTTTAGAACCGTTGAAGCCACCATATCCTAAATAATACAATGTTAATGCCACATGTGATTACCATAATGAAAATGTGTCATTCTATAAAAACATTACTTGCTTTCAAGTATAAGGTGTAAAGTTTGATCCGAGTAGACTCGGTGAGCTTCAACAAATCAGAGAAGCTGAATGTCAATAAAGGCCCTTTGCCTAATCACCCAGGGGCATAATTTTGGGAAGGATACGAAAAAACTGATTAGAACTGCTTGTCATTTTAGGATTTCTCTAGAAGAATGATATTTTTTATGTACTAGGATTTTATTTTATTTTTCATCATTTTAATAAAAGTGGCAAATATGATGCATTTTTTAGGACATTTCCTCTTTGTGTGAATCACCATTTTATGCTTTTCTTATATTAATTCCAATATTCCAAATAATAAATGTTCAGACAGTCATGACAACAATTCAAGATTCAATTTTGAAAACATCATTTATGTTAATATGATCGATAAATTGATATTGTTAATTTATTGGGATTTATGAATAACGAAAGACAAATTTGGCAAAGAATTTTGCTCATTGAAAGATGAAACTAATGTAGTATGTGATCATTGTTTTTGGACAATAGATGTTATTCATTAAGAGTATTCATATTTGAGATAAGAAATGGTTATCTTTCTTTTATCCTTCACACAAAGAGTAAAATTACCCTTTATTATCCCATTTGAGCTTGTTGAAACTTCTTTCAAAAAACCTTAACCAAGGATCAGCCCACTTTGGGGGCAAAGTTTAAGAAGCTTGTTTACGAAAAGAAAAGTAAAGATCCTTAGTGATTTCAGGGGCAAAGCCCTTTTTTGCACAATTCTCTCTTGAAAAATGATGAAAAGTGCAAAAAAAAAAAAGGAACAAAAAGCAAAAAAAAAAAAAAAGGAATGACAAAGAGCAAAAAGGGAAAAAAAGAAAAAATTGATGAGGCAAAATGTCAAAGTGTTCTACATGAAAAAAATAATCATTGATTTGATTACCCTTCAAATACAATTTGGACAGGTTTTATCTATTTCTTTCATAACCTCTCACCCTAGCCTACGTTATGTCTTTTAAAAGTCCATTTTGATTGAATATGAATACTCGAATTGGAGAATCTTGAGTTGAACTAAGGCAGGTTAGCAATTTGATTGTTTGGGGATTTTGGTGTCATTGATGGATCAAGGGGAAAAGAAAAAGATGCAGAGGATATGTGCAAGGAAAAAATAAATGCAAAAAAAAAAAAGGAGGAAAAAGGAAAACTTAAACTAAAAATCCGAAAGGGTAATTTAAGTAAAAAATGGAGACTTGGGAAAATAGCTTCATTTGAGAATCCTAGAGATATAGATAATGTTTGGCTCAAAGATTGAGAATATCAATGGAATATGTTTTTGAGAAAGAATTCTACGTTGGAGTTAAAAATTGTTTGAACAGTCATTATACAGGATGTTGATATCCCATTTAAACAATTAAAACATTGTACTTTTGTTCATCTTTGATTTGTTTGACAAGGATTCCTTTCGATAATGAATACCCAATTTTTTTGTTCTTTACCAAATGTGCATCTTTGGAATGAATTGAGAAAATGTATCATATTTGTTATAAATTAGAATGATGATAAATAAGTGAATGACAATGTCCATAAAAGATTTTTTCCATTCTTTTGAAAACAATCAAAGATGACATGATTGACAGATGCCTGAGAAAATGATTTGAAAAAAGCAAATGAGATGACCCAATGATGAATGCAATGATGGATTGATCAATATAAGTTGTGAGTTGTGACCAGATGAAGAAAATAAGATGGATCAATTGATGGAATTTGTTCTGAGATCATTAATGCTGAGAAGCTAAGAAGGAATATATGAAATGGTGGAGTCTTGAGAACCTTATTACCATAATTGGAATTTCATGGCATTGATACTGTGCATTTGCATTAGTATAATATTTAAATTCTTGCATTTGCATCTTGGTGAGGGCATGCATTTGCACCCTGTAGCAAATATTTGAATAATCTACATTATTGTTTAAGACATCATTTGCATTATTTAATGACAATATGGATTTGTTGCATTCGCATTATCATCTATCACATACAAAATTTTGACTTTCGTAATAAATTTTGAACTTGTGATTCCTTGGACAAAGAGAACATTTTTTGAATTTTAAAATTGTGACGCCTCTATTTTAGAGGAGTTGTTTCTCGAAAACCTCCAAACACGATCTATAAAACCTCCGAACATGATCTTTGAAACTTACGATTGTTATTTTCAAAATTGTTTGATCTCATATTTCAATTTAGGCTCAAACCTAGTTATTTTCGACCTCAGCTCAGTCCAGGTCATTTATTTTTCTAACTTGCGGTTCAGTCCCAATCACTTATTTTTTACCTCGGTTCAATCCAGGTCATTTATTTTTCTAACTTGCAATTCAGTCCCCGCCACTCATTTTCGACCTCTATTCAGTCCAAGTCATTAATATTTCTGACTTGCGGTTCACTCTTGGTCACTTAATTTCGGCCTCGATTCAGTCCAGGTCATTTATTTTTTTGACTTACGGTTCAATCTCGATCACTCGTTTTTTACCTCGATTTAGTCCAGTTCATTTATTTTTTTGACTTGCAGTTTAGTCCAGATCATTTATTTTTCTAACTTGCGGTTCAATCCCCGTCACCTTTATTTTTTGGCATAGTTTGATCACCTTTGATTTCGATTTTGGTTCAATCCGGTCATTTTCGCATTCGAATTCAACTAGGACCAAGTCATCTTATTTTTTGACTTCAAGTAAAGCCAAGTCATTTCATTTTTTTAACTTTTGACTCTGTCCAAGTCATTTAACTTTGAACTTCAACTCGGTCTAAGTAATTTTATTTTCAAACCAGATGTAATGGTATCTATGTCTTTGCGCAATTCTTGTTTCGCAAAAAATGCATAAAGAGTAGCAACTGTAGACACCCCATTTTGTCCGAAAATTTATTGGAATTAAACCGAACCTTCGATCGCAAATTGGGCCTTAACGCAAAATTTTGGACCTAATGATTAAAAGCCCAAACAAATTTTTTAGGTTTTAATTTTATTTTTGTTTTTGTTTTTGGTTAAATTTTGTCTTTGGTCAAAGGATAAGTAGGAAAAAAGAAAAGGAAAAGAAAGAGAGAAATGTCAAAAATAAAAAAAAAAATGTGGGAATTTGAAGATCTCAATTCTAGGAATCAAAGATTCGATTTTGTGGTTTAATTGATTATGAAAATACTTGGATCCCAATTTTCATACAAAAAGGAAATATTAAAAAATCACAAAAGAATCATAGGTGGAATTAATTTTTTTCCCAAATTGAAAGGGATTGGATCACTATTTAAAGACCCTCATCTTATAAAGGGGAAATTATTCACAAAATCCTAAGTGCCCACTAGCCAGCGGAGCCTTCACTAGGCTCTATGGTTGAACCTAATACCATCTCTTCCATCCCTACAATCCAATCCCAAAACCATTATCACCTAACTTATTTTGTCCAAACCCTTGAACTATCAAGAATTAGGCTTGCCGACAATGAGATCCCTCTACCCAACGTCACCAGCAAGATCTTATCTAAGATTTTCGAGTATTGCAAGAAGCACATTGATGCCACCTTCACCAGCAAGGACAAGAACACTGACGATAAACTCAAGGCTTGGGATATTGACTTTGGCAAAGTGGTGAAATGCAAATAATCCAGAGAGAAGCTCAATACAACAACAAAGATAAAAAAGAGTCCTTAACGGTTTTGATAGAGAACCAAGACTGGAAAGAGAATTAAGAGGGAGTTAGTTTGTTAGGTGAGAACTACATTTGAGAAATACAAAACTGAAGCAAGAGCATTAAAGCTTGAAATGATGGAGGAACAAAACTAATAAATGAAAAATTCTTCTTCCACCAATTTGGTATACATCAAGTGTTTTACTTTTGGATTTTATAATTCCTTTTTATAATCATGATGCTTTATTATTTTTTTTTCCATTTTTATTTTCTAGGATGCTAAATGGATTTTTTTTTATTTTTAGTTTGATCCACATTTATTTGCTTTTTTTAATATGAACCTTCTATTTATCTTTTTTTTTTTTTTTATTGATCTTACCGAATGATCAGAAGATTTAAAATTTTATTTTATTATAAATTCTATTGAAAATATTGGAGAATGGCATAATAGCTTTTTTTCCTTTTGATAGAATAAAATTTTTCAATCTTACCAAACTATTGAAGGATTTAAATCTTGAATTAACTCTTACCAAACTATTGCAAAACTTAATGAATTTTTTGTGAAAAAATTAATAATAATACATTTTTCAATCCTATCAAATTATTTAAGGATCTAAATCTTAAATTAATTGTTACCAAACTATTAAAAGATTTAATTAGTTTTCTTAAATTTAATTTTATGAATGGTTTTTAAAATAAAATCTCACTAAACTATTGGGGGATATGCATCAAAGTTAAATCTTACCAAACTATTAGGGGATGTGCATCAAAGTTAAATATTATCAAACTATTATTGGAAGATTTTATTGATTATTTTTTAAATATTATATATTAATAAATCCAACAACGGAACCTCTTCAGAGTGAAACACTAATCTTCATGAATACTCTTGAGATGAAAAAATTATCTTAAATTGCTACAAAACTATTGAACTAGTTTTAAGATTAATTTCCAATAATTAAATTATTTGATAAATTTATAACAATATCTTAATGCTTGGATAATTTGAAATCAAACTGGTCTCATCCTTTGGATGGGTACTGTGAAGGTGATATAACCTTCCTATGCATAATTGTACTTTCGAACTTAAAATTTGGTATCGTGAACTAGAATCTACTATTTAAATATATCTGAGTTAAACTTGGGACTTCTATTTAAATGAGACAAATTCAGTTAAGTAGCCAATCGCGCTTAAATAAAAAAAATTGGTGACAACTCCTAAGTCTATATCTAGCGGTATGTCTACGAATCTATATGTTATGACAATTGCAACAAGGTTTTATCGAAAGATACCATCTAAAAAAATATAAAAGCATCACTACTTTGTCACCCTACCAGCAAAAAGAAAACTACAGTACCAACCTTCATATTCAAAAAATTCAACACCATAATAACTAGTTAATTAGTAAACAATAGATTTCATAGCTTTTTGTAAATAAAAGACTCCAGTTCACTATCCAAAACCTACCAGAATAAAATCTTAATAATCAGCATAATTAAAAATAATATAAATATTTACAATAAAATTTTGTAAAAAAAAGAAAGGGAGAACAAAAGACATCTAACCATAAGCACAATATATGTTTTGGCATCTTCACTGAGATTGAAGCTCCTAACAATACTTCTAATGCACAAGAAACCACCATATGCATTTCACAAACTAAACAGATGTACCATCCAGGTCATGCATCATACCGTATATGATAAAGTGATTTGAATGATGACAATATATCAAAGAACCATACCTCTGGGTAGCCTCCTACTCAAAAACAGATTACTTGCCTGCTCACCAGTTATTTTCCCATCTCTGTCAGTGTCCATTTACATGAACACTTTGGTATATTTCTGAACATCAGATGGTTTCATTTTTGGCCATTGAAGCTGGGAACTGTTTGAAGCAGCATTCATAGCTCCCACAGAAATCCCGGATGACATAATAGAGGAGGAACTTGGGGACAAAACCTGTTGGCCAGGGATTAAAGAAGAGTATGCCCTTTGACTTGAAAAAGCACTTTGCAATGGGTCAAGTGAGTTGGACTTAACTATGGGTTGGGCCCCAGTTGAAATTGATGTAACTGCTAATGAGGCAGGTGCACTGCTGGGAGAAAAAGTTTGTGTAGATAATTCTTGTTTTGGCGCAGACAAGGTTGTAGAAAATGCATTACCTCCAAATGCTGAGCCAGAAGCAAACCCATTTCCAGAAACAACTAATGCTTTAGATTCATTAGCAGTAGGTTGGGAAAACATTGGAAATGCAGTTTGTGGCTTTGATGTAGCCGAAGGTGTTGATGGATTGACCCCTCGTGGCCCAGTTGAAGCTCCATCAATCCTTCCAGCAAGCCAATCGCTTGACATGCTTTGATTTGTGAAACTGGGTCCAATAGCACCAGTGGGCATGGTTTGAAGAGGATGGGCAGTGGAACTAGCAGGCATAGCTTGAGTTTGACTAACAACACTACCTTCGGTAGAAAACTCTGGAGCAGCAATACCTTGTGGAAGACGGGGTGCAGTAACAGCTAGCATGGTGTGTGGGGGTCTCATTGGTGGATTTTGTTGAGAAGAAAAATACTGAGCTCCCGGTCCTCTGAACCCAAGATTTGGAGAGGCTGTTGGCACAGCTGCACCCATCTGGGGAGCAGATGTGGCAAGAAAATTAATTTGTGGTGCAGGAATTTTTGCTGCAGCAGGACCATATAATGCTGCTTTGACAATTTCTGGTGTTAATTCACGCCTTTGTGCTACAGTCACAAACTTGAGAGCTTTAATAAATTCTTGCTTACTAAGGAAGTCACTATGGCTCTGATCGACATGCATCCATATCTGCAGTCATAGGATAATTTGGTAAGAATGAACCCCGTAACATCAAATGCCTTGATCAACTAAGTGCACACACACACTAAGAAAAAGATGTACAAATGAACTAAGTATCCAACAAGACATACCTCCCAATGGGTACCCAATGACGTAAGAAAACTACATATAATCAACCAATACGCAAAGCCACTTAATAACTTTTGCTCTAGGAAAAACCTGTGTCTTAATGTAGTGTCATATTACCATATATTGTCATCATTCAAATCACTTTATCATATATGACAATGTTGAGTGGTCAGTTTAAAGGATGCAATTGATCGATTTATGATTTTGAAAATCATGAATCGAAGCAATTGAAAATTTTGAAAATTACCCAACATGATAATTTTTTTACAAAATGTATTGTTCCATTTTATAAATAAATCGATTTTTTTTAAATAAATCAATTCATTTTACAAGTTACTCTTTTCCTATTTAAAATCTAAAAAGAATAATAAAAAAAAAAAACCTAAAACAATTGGTCGATTTATTTTTATTTTTACTTATTTAATCAATTAATTCCATTTTCTTTAAATTGACTTATAATCAAATTAATCGAAACACACCGATTACTCACCTCTATCGGTTTATTCTTAGAAAGCCTATAGTTGAAGTTAATGGCAACCGCATTGCAAAGGCCACCGCTTTTACACTCACGATTCTGCTGTTGGTTACAACGACTCTCCATTTCTTGAAATCGATAACTAATTCTCATTTTATACACAATATAACAGCAATGTATATGAAAGAACTACATTGATGCATTTGTGTATTTATTTTTGGGTAGAAATTAAATTTTGCATTTTACTTTTGTTATTCCTATGTTTTGGAGGTAGATGGAGAAAAAGTATTGTTAAAAATTAGTTAGGAAATAGGTTTTCTTATATATGATGCACTAACACACCCAAAATTGCTTTTATATTTTATGCATTTTAGATAAAATTATGAAATAAAACAATTATTTTATCTATACTATTATGTTAAAATTAAAGTTATTGCATTGAATATATGTTGCGAGTTAATTATATATTAATTTAATTAATAAATTTATTTAAACATAAATTATAATTACAACAATAAAATGCAGGCAATGATATTTATAATTTTTTTATTTACTTATCGATCAGTCCAATTAAGGAGATTTTAACATTGAAATACCTGATTTTGGAATTGAACAAGTATTAAAAAAAAAAAAAAAAAAAGGTTTGCCCATGCTATTCCCCACCCAAAATCTATCGAATATCAATCATTTATATCCAGGCCCTGAAATGAATCATACAAGTAAATGGATTGGACTCGGATTGAGGGGGAACGGCCCATTAAATCTCAATCATTTATATCAGGATCGTGGGGCAGGAATTTGCCTATTTAGCCCAATAAACAATCCACGCTGGCATACACGTCAATAAAAAGGAAAAGGGGTAAAGAGAACCACCGTCTGTAGTGAGAGAGAAGAAGCACAAAGGAAACACAAAGGGAGAGAGAGAGAGAGAGAGGTGAATCTCGAAGGAACAAGCTTAGGAGTCACGCAGCCCATAATATAAAAGTGCACAGATCGATGACGTGGCATGAAATTTCCAAATCCCGCCTAAACCCTCCAATTTTCATTTCGTGCGCAATTGAATTTCAATTTGCCCCAACTTAATATCTCCCCCTTTCGGCATCTCAAATCTTACACATCTCTCTCGCTCCCCTTCCTATTTTCCCTTTCTCTCTCTCAACCCTAGCCCTAGCTCGGCGACCAGGTATTTCCGTTCGATTTCCATCGCTTTTCCGCGAATTTTCATGTTTTTCTATCAATTTCTTATTTATTTTTCACTGATCTGCGATTTCAGTTGCAGGATTCAACATGAAGGGAGGTAAATCCAAGTCGGATGCTAAGAGCTCCAAGTAAGCTTTTCTCCTATTTTCTCTTCCTTTTTCTTTTGCTTCTTCAGGTCACGTGTTATGAGATCTCAGATCCAAATGAGGATTTACGTTTCCTGTTATTTGATTTTATTTTGTGATTCATTGATAGGCTTTCCGTGAATAAGAAACCAACTACGAAAGGTGGAAGGAAATCAACGAAGGCAGCTAAGGATCCAAACAAGCCAAAGAGGCCTGCCAGTGCCTTCTTCGTTTTCATGTAATCATTCGCGAATCTCTCCTGTATTTGTCGGTTTTCTTTAATTTTTTGGTTTGCTCCGTGGAAAACTCTGGCGTTTATATTCTTCGTAAAAACCACAATTGAAGAGGTGAATTGAACGATTCTTCTTATGGTCAAAGAAAAATTCATCTTCGAGGAATGATTTTGATGATTTACTTTCATATTTCATCTAATTCGTTAATGCTGATTTCGTGGTTTAAGGGAGGAGTTCCGTGAGCAGTACAAGAAGGATCACCCTAAAAACAAATCCGTTGCTGCTGTACGTATGATCAATAACTTTTGTTGTTTGTTGACAGGTTCCTTTAGTTTAATTTAATTTTGTTCTTTTTATATATTTTTTGGGGTTAAATTCAGGTTGGCAAAGCTGGTGGAGATAAATGGAAGAGCATGTCTGAAACTGTAAGTGTTTTGCTATTTTCAATTTTAAGAATCCTTTAAAAATATATGCAAATATGTCTTCTGATTAATTTCAAAATAAATGAATTTAGGAAAAACGACCTTATGTTGAAAAGGCAGAGAAGCGAAAGGCTGAGTATGAAAAGAACATGAAAGCCTACAATAAGAGACAGGTAATTTACTTTATTTTTTAAAATTAATCATTTGTTAAATTCTTTATTTAATAAGCAAAAAGTTTCTGTTTGGTTTGTCAATAGGTTATGAGCTTTTTTGATTAATTTCAGGCTGAGGGTCCCAAAGATGATGATATGGAGTCTGAGAAGTCTGTGTCTGAGGTGAATGATGATGATGACGGCGACGATGAAGAAGGCAGCGGAGAGGTGAGTTGAAGTTTGTTTCAGTTTTGTGTTGTTACTGATCTTGTGGGTTAGTTTTGACCTTATTGAATGGGTTTTCTCCCTTTTTTTTTTTTTTTAATGCAGGAAGATGATGATGAGTAGGAAGATCCAGGGAAGATAGAATAATCAACTTAGGCTGTCATAGTGTTTGATCATCTTATGTTAATGCTTTTGATGTTTACATGTTATTCTTTTAGATGCACAAGTCATCTAAAGGGAAAATGTACCTCTGATTCCTGTTGGTTTCTTTTGACCTTCAGAAATTAATAGTTTAGATGGGAGCTTTGTTGTTATATGTACTTTTCATTTGAAGTTGAATGGCTTAGGTAAATCCTTTGAAGTGAATATAGTCCTCTTCTATAACTTGTTATCCTAATATGCACGTTGTTGTACTTTTGCTGTTTGCTGCAATGCTTCTCAGCTTCCAGTTTATGCATTGTTGTGACGTATATGCTTTGAAAAATTCCTTAGATGTAATTCGTTCTGTTAGTGCTTTTGATGGCTGTTTACTTTGGTGTCTCGATTTAATAGTCATTTTGTTTGTAAGTCTAGTTGTTGATTACTAGTTTTCACGATGGCTAGAGGTTTATGACTGTTCACTTTTTATTGGTTTAGGTGATTAATGAATTTTTTTTTTTTTGGGAGGGGTTATAATTCTGAAATGTGTTTTTGACAATTTATTTGTTTATCTTTATGTTTTATGATTGACGGTTTAGGTGATTATGTTGAATTTTTTATATTTGGATTAGAATTTGTTCGTAAGTCCCAAGTTATACTTGGTTAAAAAGATGATATATAAAAGAAGAATTCTCAATTAGCAAGATCTATCTTACGGGGGTAACGGGACAATGTGGCGTTGAAAAAATGGGTGATGAGGCTAATGGAAAGCTCATTTTCTCTGTCTTTAGTCAGTAGTAAATTATCTAACAGAATATTATTTTAAGTGGGTTTAAAGCGCAAAAGGTCTGAAATTGGGAATTTAGTAATTGAACGTCCTTAACGCAAATGGTGAAAATTTTCATTAGTTTTAAACTACGCATTTTTCCTATATTTAAGGAAACATGCATCCTACTACTTTTTTCTTTAAAAAAAAAAATGTAAATAAATAAATTAATATATATGACAATATATATCTTCAACGGTAACTATTCTATTATGCGATATTTGAGTGTTGCAAAATTATTATATTAAAATTTGTAATACTTCTAGTATAACATAAATAAGAATCTTTTGAAACCTCTTATCTCAAACATCAAGTTGTGTTTTTATTTTTTTAAAATTCTAATGTAGATCCGATTGGCATAAGACGGTACCATTCAATTAATAATTAAGCCTACATTAAACTTTCATAAGTTAATTATTGAATTTATTTTTTCCTCACTTGTTCTTCTTACCTGTTGATTGGAGAAAGAATTTTGCTTTTGTTATTAAAATTAAGTTGAGAAAATGAAACAGAAAAAAAAAAAAAAAAAAAACAAGTCACACTCATGGACACAAGCAAATTCGTGTCACGTGTCGATCACGTGAGAGTTGGGCACATCCATACACTTCACGTGACTTTCCATCCACGCTGGCACCCTGTCCCCGCGACTCGCACGTACCGACCCCATCCACTATACTCCTTTTAAAAAAACTAAAACAACTAATAAAGAAAAGAAAAATCGAGGGCTCTTTAGAGGAAAAAAAAAAAAAAGCAATGGGAGGTGAGATAGCAGCAGAGACAATGACGAGGAAGAAGAAGAAGAAGGGAAGACCCTCTCTCTTAGAACTCCAAAAACGATCTCTCAAACAACAACAGCAGGAGCAGCAATCGCTTCAACAAAAAACCCCTAATCTCATAAACCCTAATTTTTCTATTAATTCGAACCGCCGATCCACTCGCCGGAACCCGAATCTAGACGGAGTCTCCCCACTGCCCGACTGGATTGCCGGAGGAGACGATGATGACGACGAGCGCCGACAGAAGAAGCATAAGCTATTGCTTGGCCTCAATTCTTCTCGTAATCATCAGCATTATCCGATTCCTTCGGCGCCAGACTCGGCCTCCTACGGATCCGATTCGAATGCGGATGGTGACGATCGCGAGGCATCCCTCAAGCATCGCAAACTTACTACCCTCCGTTCTGGATCTGATCAAATGGTGATTAATTATCCATTAATATATATATATATATCTTTGAGCGTCGAAATAGATTTTCGTGGGTTTTTGGAAGTGACGTTTTTTAAATAGAAACAGAAAAAATTTTCTTGCTTTGTTTGGATATTTATTTTATTTCTTTTTTGAAATTGAACTTTTGGATTTCGCGCGTCAATTGAATTTTTGTGATTGGATCGGAGATGAATGGACGAGTTTGACTAAGTCATGTGCTTTTTTTGGGGGGGTTGTTGGATATTTATTTTAACTTTTGATTTTTGGAAAACTCGAAATTGTGTTGAACACAGTATTTCTTTCTTTATTTCCTAAATTACGAATTTCCCATTATTATTTTATTCATTATTGTCTTGTATTTAATCTGACCTTTATTTATTTGCAAAATAATAGATGCACAGACGATTATGTCTGAAAAGCTTCAATTTGTCTTTTCGTTTCTTTTCTTTTCTTTAATAATAATAATTCGAAGGTTTTTTTTTTTTTCCTTCTCTTGCGCTTGCTTTCCATTGTTGTACTTTTCCACACTGATTGTTCTAACCAAGGCAAATATCTCTATCTGTAGTTTTTATTTTGGGGGTTAAATAAATATATATGTTTGTAATCGATAAGAGAGTTTTTCTTGTTTGCAGGGGGAAAAGGTGTCGAAAGCGACAGACACTCTTCATGGTATAAGTCAATCTCGGTTTTCATGAAAAGGCATTTCTGGGAATTCTTAAAAGAAGCGTTCGTTTTTGGTAATTGAAATTAAATTAAATTTATGTCATTTTTATGTGGACAGGGTCACCGCTGGAGTCTGGCCCCACTACACCTTTGCCAGACAAAAAGTTGTTGGTGTTCATTCTTGACAGGCTTCAAAAGTATTTGTTATTTTTGGTTCATTCGATTTTTCCTTTTTTTAAATCCTATTTTCTTTTTTGTTGGGGTTTGATTGTTTTTGCTTAATCTACCTGCAGGAAGGACACTTACGGGGTTTTCTCTGAGCCAGTGGATCCCGAAGAGGTGCATTTTCTGTTTCGTTCATGTATAAATGTCGATTACTGAAAACTGAAATCCCAGTTCATGAGATAATGTTGGATTGATCTTAATACAGCTTCCTGATTACCATGACATTATTGCACACCCAATGGACTTTTTGACAATCAGGAAAAAACTTGATGGGGGAGCTTATACAACCTTGGAACAATTTGAGGTATGTTTTTCAAGCCTCTTCTTTGCTAATATGGATACAATGCTCATCTGTCTGTCTACCCTGGGACAAAGTGGACAGGACAGGACAGGGCGATTAAGTTGTTTGACTGCATTACCTTCGATGATGGTGATTAAGTTTCTGTTGATATTTTCTGGATTTTTCCTGTTGATTTTGTGTGTTTTTATAGAAATATTGTATACACCAAGTCAAGTTTTTGCTGCCAATCAAGCAAGTCCTTGTAGAATAGGGAGACATGATATGTCTTTTGAGATTACTGTAGTGATGTTGTCTTGTTGACTATGATGTTTTAGTTCTTAATATGAAGTCCAGTTGTTTTAATCATTGTGGGGCAGCATTTTGGTCTGTTAAGGCTGAAAGACTCTTTAATTTGGTTAGAGAAGAGGGATCCTTGTGCTATTTGCCTTTATTTATTTATTTTTTAAAGTTTTTATAATATAGAAGGTAATTGGTGCTGCCAATAATTTGCCCATGATTTGTAGAATTTTCATTGCATAGCTTGTTTTGTTTAGTTTGAGATCGTAACAGCATATTCTTTTACTGGCAGACAGCTTTATATGCTGTGAGTTGCTTTTTGAGGTTAACTGCGAAGATAAAGATCCTAATGAAATTATTTTTAAGTCCATATGAGTGCTTTGGAATTGTCCAGTGAGGATAGTCTTTAGATTTCATTTCACAAACATTGTAATAACAAAACTTTGTTTTAGGGGATTTAGTTTCCTCAATATGCTTTTCTCAGAGGATACTTGATGTTGCTAGAACTGGAATTGAAACTTGAGACTTTGATTCATGCAGAAAGACGTTTTTTTGATATGCTCAAATGCAATGCAGTATAATTCACCAGATACAATTTACTTTCGACAGGTTTGGCTAGGTCTCAATTTGCATTAATTTTCTTGATTTGGTACTTTGATTTCTGTTATTTTAAACATCTGGACTGGTTGGTTAGGCACGATCAATGCAAGAGCTGGCTAAAAAGGACTTTGAGAATTTGAGGCAAGATAGTGATGAAGGTGAACCACAACCGAAAGTCGTGAGGAGAGGGAGGCCACCTGGAAAGAGCTTCAAAAAGTCATTGGAGTCGTCATCTTTTGACCGTGTTGGTTCTGAGTTTTTATCAGATGCAACTCTAGCCAGTGGACCAGATGCTTCAAGCCTTTCAAATACTTACAATTTGAGGAAGGTACCTGGTTTACACAAGCTCCGGCCTACTGATACATTAATCAGGCCCTCCTGGGTTTCTCATAGCAATGAAAATTATGCCAGTTGGTCATCTGAATGGGAGAATGAATTTCCAGGTTTAGTATTTAATCGTTCGACTTTTTGTATATATCCTTTATTCTTTACTTTTTAAAAGTAAAATCTTAGTTTGAACATATATTTTTATGTATATTGAGCTATTTTTCTCTCACTTTGCAGCTTCTGTTGTGAAGGCTGTGATGAAGTATGGGAAGAAACATTTTGCGGTAGATGAGAACAGGCGTGACACCTACAACCATTCATTGACTTCTGGACCTGAGCAGCCTATCTTTTCCACCTTGGATGGAGAATTGAAGCAACTAATTCCGGTGAGTTTTATGTGTGTATACTGCAATAATGGTTGTTAATGCATTAGTTAAAATATTAATTTAATGAGTTGTATAGATGGAATGTCTGATTAACCTTAAATTCAATCACAGATAAAGCAATCCTAAATTTACATTTGTGTAAAATAAATTGTACAAAAGATTCTGGGGTAAAAATAGCTAGATTTGTGCTGGTAAATTTGACCCTATTATATGTTTATATATCTAGCCAAAAGGGTGTTTGAATATTCTGACGTACCATTATTGATTATAAAGAAAAGAAGAAAACAATCCAGATCATGAGCAGAATAGAATGCTCCATCCCTTATACGATCATGTCTATCTCTATGTCAATTGTAAAGTTTTACCCATTGATAAGTGGTAACCTTTGTTCCCCTTTTCCATTGTGTATCAGGTTGGTTTGAGTGCAGAAAATGGTTATGCTACAAGCTTGGCACGTTTTGCTTCAGATCTTGGACCTGTCGTTTGGAAAATCACTTCAAGGGAAATTGAAAGTGTTTTGCCTAGCGGACTGAAGTTTGGTCCTGGCTGGGTAGGAGAAAACTGGACGATTGAGCAGCCGCAATTTTCGTTTTGTGAAAAGCAGAGATCTTCAAATTCTTCATTTGATGACCATTCTAGCAGACTTTTATCTCCAGCTACTTGTGGTTCAAACTCAATTGCTGCAGGTAGATTTCGTTTGCTAGGTAAAGAAGGCACAGAAACTGTCAGAGGACTAAGTTCTGAAAATGACTTGATTTCTGCACATTCTTATCAGTTTCAACAAAGACAATTGCTGCACTCGGGTATCAATGGTTCTATCGGTGGGTTTGGGATTGATTTTTCCCCTCCAATGGGATTAATAACACAGCCTGTAAATTCCTTGACTGAAAAGACTTCAGTGCCTTCTCAATCACATGGCATGGTTTCAGGTAGCAGCTCCACCATGCGCCCAATGCCTGGAAGTGATTTTCTTCCACAAGAGACCAAGGTTGTTGATAGTTCAATTGCTTTACATTCTGGAAAAGAAATGGCTGTAGGCCCTGACCTGGTGTCCCGTGCAGCCACTAATGTTGGGCTTCAGCAGAAATCCAATAACAAACAAGATTTCATTCCATTTCCCCCTGATCTTAATGTGAGCTTCCTGGCACCCGGTTCACCGAGTTCTAGTGTGCCAATTGGTTCCCCCCAGCACCCAGATTTAGCATTGCAACTCTGATAATTGGCAGTATTATTTCCATATGATTTGACACAAGCTAATTGCGGTATTAGGTGTGAAAAAGATTGAGCCGAATTCACCACATTCTTCATTGAAAGGGTTTCATTGAGTAGCAACTCCTCAAGAAGTCATAAGATCAGATCGTAGGGAAGATTTTGTATAGATTGATATATAAAAAATTTTTTTTATAGAGTTAAAGAAAAAAAAAAAACAGATTTGTATGTCACATCTGACTTGTTGAGATAGTTGAGTACTTGAGTTGTTCAGTTGAAAACAAGTAGATGAATATAATAGCTCAAACGGAGAGTCGAGCAGACTATTAACCGTTGACATGATGCTATTTGTTTATTATAATTTTATATTTTTCGAGGATGTATGTGAATGAGAGGTTAATTGGGGGCGTTTAAGTTGCAGGCTTCAAAGGATAATATTGTACATAGAAAAGGGATTGTGATGATTCTTCTGTCTAGATTGTAATTAATGTGTTATGACTTTTGATTTTATACTTTTTTACCGATATATATATATTATATAAATTATATTACCCTCTAATTCAAAGTCAAGTCTGTTAAATAACAAATGTTAATGCCAAATAAGTGCTGAAGTCATCTGCAGTTTGACAATAACAAGCAGTGGAAATGCACTTCACATTTGTTATTGATTTATTTTATACATAAATGGTGGACAACAAAACAAAAGTACATCTAATATAATCTAATCTAATCCAAGAGCAACAGTTTGAAGGAAGCGTCTCCACCGGTTAAAACTTTAAAAACTAGTGATTAGAAATGGACCATTAATTTTAATCTCCGACTAAATTTATAACCCAAAAACGAAACGAGAAAAACCAAAATCCAACTGAGACCCAATAAGACCTTGGGCCTTTTTCTGCTGAGAAATAATGTTGGGCCTTAATAGCTAATATTTGATTTTTTAAAACAGCACATGTACCAACACTCATTTCGTCTCATATAGAACAAAACATTTTTCTTTTGCTAGAATTAAGAGTCCGTCCATTCGTGAAAATGATGAATGGAACGACAGACAAAAAGTCAAAAACCATTCCGCCACAATTGCCCTGCTCCGGAAGCAAATGGGTTGGACTTTTTGAACTTTGGAGAGTTATTGGTTCTTTCGATTTGTTACTCTCTTGCTCTAGCTTTAGGCTTTGGCGCATAGGTTTTAGGGTTTGTTTGGCACCGTTCGATCCGCCGCTTCATAATGATATCCTAATGATCCGTCGTCTTTGAAGCATTTTTTTTAATAAATGCACTTTTATTTTTCAGTTTTAGGGGAAGAGACCTTAGACTTTGTTTTTTTTCTTTAATATCAGGAGACTTTATGCGTAGTTTCATTAATTAATTATTTTAATTTGTCAAAGGAAGAAAATGACAAAGAAAGCTCCATTAACGGTGCTAAATAGGAGTTCATTGGATCTGAAAAAGTAGTAATGTGAAATATATTTAAATTTGTATTAATGTTCAAAACTAAAAGGAGCAAATTTCCAATGCCGAGTTTGAGTGAAATTGGAAACTAAGACATGGAGACATTTTCGTCTCATTTAGAAACATCACATGCCAATGATGCACTTTTTTCTAACGTGAGTTTTGAGTTTGTGAAGTTCCTAAAACTCACAAATCCAACCCACATCCAGACAGGGACAATCTGCTTCTTCCAAACCCCACAAAATGCTCCGTTTAATTTGTTCCAAAATTGTCGTTTAAGCGGTCAAAACACGAACCCAAAAACAAAACTAGTAAAATAATAATAATAATAATAATAATAATAATAATCTGTGGACTAATTCATAAAACTAAAAGCTGATTGAAATTTGATTAAGCCTAAGGAGTCGGCCCATCACGCTGGATCCAAGTGGACCCCGGTGGTTGAGCGAATCGGGGCCGTTACCTTATTGCGAAGCGCGTATCCTCCATAAAACGGTCGGTCCCACACGGGTAATGAACTGGGATCAGTTCATCTCAGTGTCAAAAGCCGTAAGAAGGGGAGGCGACGAAGGGCAGAACGGTAAAAGAAAAGCAGCCAGCAACGTTTAAATGTGGAAAGAGAAGAGAAGAGAAGAGGAGAAAGAGCGAAGGATGGAGAGCGACCTGCAACAATCAAGCAGCAATATTAATGCCAAAATAATTCATAAAAACCAAACAACAACTGGCCCACTCTCTATCTCTCTCCAACCCATTTTCGTTTCTTTTCTACGAAACAAAATTAAAATTAAAGAAGCAAACAAAAAGGCAGGGCGACCTCATTAGTCATTGTTGTTTGCCGTTAAATCTGGCGATTAATTTCTCTCTCTCTCTCACTCACTCACTCACTAAATTTGGCACTTTAATCTCTCCTTTACCCTTCCCATTGTTCTAATCTCTTTCTTCTTTTCTCTTTGTAAAGCTGTACGAGTTGTAATTTTCTTTTTCCTTTACTAAAATTTTTATTTGGTTAACTTTCTTGATTTGCAAGATATTTTTTTATTATCGGTTGAACTTTCGGGGTTAGTTTTTTTTGGTCCGTTTTATACAGAGATTTCAGTTATTGCGGCGCGTTTTGCTGATTAGGATCTGAAAGACATTAGGCTGCGCAAAGTGCTGGTTGTTTGTTTGGACAGAAGAGGAGAGTTTCTTCTCTCTTCTTTCCTCTGCTGTTAGGGTTAGGATTCGTTTTTTTTTTTTTTTTTTTCTTTTACATGTAGATAGGTGGATTTGGTTTAAGAAAAGGAACAATGGAAGATTTTGGTTGATAAATTATAATTAGCGTTGTTTGGGAGTGTTCAAATTTGGTTGTTTAATTGCAATAATTAAGCAGAAAGAGGATGAATTGTTTTCCTTGCTTAAATCCTCCTGCTAAGGACATAAGAATCGACATTGACAATGGAAT
The DNA here is from genome assembly GCF_047325235.1 of Durio zibethinus. NCBI lineage: Eukaryota > Viridiplantae > Streptophyta > Magnoliopsida > Malvales > Malvaceae > Durio > Durio zibethinus. The sequence continues at coordinate 631,017 of NC_143181.1, forward strand.
TCGAACTAATTCACGCCATTCCGCTGATTCCTCAGGTTCTTTTTTATTTTTCCCGCTTCTCATTTTTTTCTTTTTTTATACTTTTGTACAATTTGCATATCTGTTAAATTCTTCTTCTTTTTTCTTGGTTTTTTATTTTAACTAGCTTCCGGCGCTAAGAGAGGAAAGACAAGTCTAGACGGTAAAGCTAAGGATTTTGATACCAAATTTCGTAGAAAGTTTTGATTTTATTTTATTTTTTACTCCGGATTTGATTATCTCGGCCGGTGCTAATCCTCACCCATTATTATTTATTATTTAAAAAAAAAAATTGGTACAGAGCATAAGAAAGGAAGTGATCAAAGAAAAGGCTCCGAAGGCAGTGGGGCACGTAGTTTCACATTTCGAGAGTTGGCAACAGCAACTAGGAATTTTAGAGAAACCGATTTGCTGGGGGAAGGAGGATTTGGAAGAGTTTTCAAAGGTCGATTGGAAACAGGGGAGGCAAGTTGCTCCCTGCTTTTCACTTTTCTCTATCTTTGTCTGCCTTTATTATTTAAATTGTATAAAATTCACATTATATATATGTGTATATATATTTGGGCATATTCCCAAATCTGTTTTTCATCTTTTAAAATTGACTTGGATCATTTGACTTTTGTAACCAGATTGTTGCGGTTAAACAACTTAATCATGATGGTCTTCAAGGCTATCAGGAATTCATTGTCGAGGTTCTTATGCTCAGCCTATTACACCATGTTAATCTGGTCACCTTGATTGGCTACTGCACCGCTGGAGATCAGAGGCTCTTGGTTTATGAATATATGCCAATGGGCAGTTTGGAAGATCATCTTTTTGGTAATTTCTATTAAGTGCAGAATTCTATTTAAATATGTAAACCTTTTACTTCCACATTATCTATTGTTTCTTGTTTCCTTTCATAGTATCCCTCGTTATGTTAGTAGACTTTTCGCTTTACTACATATCCTTAGGGCATCCTTTATTTATTTAATAATACAAACTTCTAGTTTCCAGGTAAGGTTTTTGCTGTTGATCTTAGAATCTAATTAACTAATAATTTTTGCTTACCTGATTTCTCGCATAGTTCTTGGCATTAGGTATTTTTTTAGTTGTAATATTGGCCATAATTTTTGTTTAGATATATTAAGGACTACCAATTTTGATACTTATTCTTGAAACAAGATTCCACAACATCTAAAGCTGGTATAATAGCCTTGGAATTTGTGCTTTGCACGGCTGTGCACCAATCAATCATCATTAAATGAGCTGATAAATTATGTGTATTTGCTTGTTGGAGTGGTGTTCATTTTCCCTGTTAAATATTAGTAGCACTTACAAATGTAAATATCTAAAATTTGGCACCAAGTGGGATGTATTTCACCTTGTTTTATCCCAATTTATTCTCAGTTGGATGCTTGGCCGTGTGCCACTTTATTCTTGTGATTTCATGTAGTGTTAATCAGACCATTCTCTTATGCAAAGTACTGTTCAGATGCTTATGTTTGAAAATTTACTGTGCTGTAATCCTCCAAACGTTTTTTTACAGATGCTAGTTTTCTTTTGTTGTATTGTGTGCTGAACTTTAACAAGCCTCTGTTGTTTACCACTTTAGATTTCATCTTACATACGTAGGTTTTTTATGATTCCAGACAGTCAATTGAGAGTCACTATGTTAGTCTAAGAAAAAATTGAATGGTTTTACTTTGGTACCTAATAATCATTCCTGTGAATGTTTTAACTATTCACCATATCTCATGTGCCACCAATCGAATATGTTTTCAGATCTAGAACCTGGTCAAGAGCCTCTGAGTTGGAATAAACGTATAAAAATTGCTGTTGGTGCTGCGCGAGGAATCGAATATCTACATTGCAAGGCCAATCCTCCCGTCATTTATCGTGACTTGAAGTCTGCAAATATTTTGCTGGATAATGATTTCAACCCAAAACTCTCAGATTTTGGCCTAGCAAAATTGGGCCCTGTGGGTGACAATACTCATGTTTCAACCAGGGTGATGGGAACATATGGATATTGTGCGCCTGAATATGCCATGAGTGGCAAATTAACTCTAAAGTCTGATGTATATAGTTTTGGTGTGGTGCTATTGGAGTTGATAACGGGAAGGAAGGCAATAGATACTAATAAGAAGCATGGAGAGCAGAACTTGGTTTCATGGGTAAGTTAACATTTTATTTTTTTCTGTTTTTCCCTTTTTGTGTTCTACTGGTGTGATTCAGTTTGACTTCTTTCCTTTCTTTTTCACCTCCCTCTCTTTCACACGAAGAATCTGTTTCTCATAGTTGTGCTTTTCCAACATGGGCTTCGCTTGGCTATTTTTTTAAGTTCTCTCTCTGCTATATAATTTATATGATTTGCTGGTTTGAAGTGATTGTATTGCTTTTTTTCCTTTAATCAGAATTTGCTGGCAGCATCCCTTTAGACCTGTAGAATATCTTCAGTCTTTAATAATTAAAAATGAGTAGTGGAATTTATATTCTATCTCTAAGTTCTGATGTCTTCTTTTTCTTTATTCCTTTTGTGTTGCAGTCCCATCCGTTATTAAAAGACCAGAAGAAGTATGGCCTACTGGTTGATCCTCTAATTCGAGGATGTTATCCTCGCCGTTGCTTGAACTATGCAATTGCAATTACTGCTATGTGTCTCAATGAAGAAGCCAACTTTCGCCCACTAATTGGTGATATTGTTGTCGCACTTGAATATTTGGCTTCTCAGAGTCAGAACTGGAGCCCTGAATCACGTAATATTCAGGTCCACAATGCCTCACAATCCTCACCGATGCAACCAGAGAAAGGTCCTCTTCGCCAATCTAATTCCAGAAAGGGTTTGACCTCTGTTTGAAGTTGTTTGATAAAAGCTTTCAAGAAACTTCAATCATGTAAGCTTCAACTCATTTTTGTTGGAGATTTTAGCATATTTTAGAATGCTCTCTTCTGCATTTTGCTTCTCTCCTTTCTCATTATTTTGATAATCAAACAAAACTCATTTTTATTCCTTTTCATATGGTCTTTTGAGCATCTATGTTTTGAAACATGGTAGAGAGCTGGTTTGATTCCTTTAGATCCTTTTTTTTTCTCTTTGATAAATGGTGCTTTAATAAGACAGACAAGAATGGTAGAATCAGCATTATTTTCTAATGTGGATTTTCCTATAAATTGCTGTAGGTTGTTACCTCCTCGAGCATGGAAGAAAGACTTGTCAAACTCCATATACACCAATAAATAAGTACATATGTGGGTATATTTATGCGTATATTTTGGGTGTTGAAAGATTGGCATTTCTTTCCTGAAAACATGGTAGAACTGCCAGAACTTTAGGTTATTGCATTGTGTGGGAAGCAACGTCAACGCTTGTCAACTTTGTTTAGAGCACTCTCATTGAATGCACAAAGTTTTCTCTGTACCGATATGAGTACGGTTTGGTAGAGGCTTCCATTAAATTTTTTTCCTTCTTAATGTAAATGGCAATATATATACATATTGTGGGGGCAATATGCAGTTATCATATTAATTCTATGTGTGTGTTTGTCTCCTACTCCCACCCCACTCACTTTGGAGTTTAGCCATTGAGATTCCGATCCAAGCAGGGAACATTATTTTGTCACATGGATGTTGTAGGGATATTCCTGTTCATCATAGTAGAATGGTACCGGCGTTGTCGAGTCATCTGCACTCGGAAAAGCCAAGGTGATAACTCTTGTCCAATCTTTGTTTCTGGTAAATAAAATGACCATCTATATTTAAGCATCAAAATTTTCATGTACAGGCACAAAGCAGGTAAAATTTTGAATATATTCTCATAGTTTTCATCATCAGAAGTTGTCATGCATCTGTATTAAGAATTCTATTGGAAATTACATCCTAATGCCATGTTCGTATGTTCTTTCAGAGGATTTTTCTTTTATCCTCTTCTTTAAAGTTCCTAAGAATGCGACGGAAAACATCACTAAAAGATGTTCCCTAATGGGGGTGGGCCGTGAGTAGATGCTTTCTGATTTGAAAACCAAGAAAATGTCACGTGAGATGTGAGCTTTGGTCCTTTGGGTTGTGGCTAGTGGCCACTGGCTACACGATACACATTTCAGATTCGGTGCTCTTTGACAATTGAAACTGTTAACAAAGTCGTTGCCGACCAACTTTAAGGGGTAGGGTCATTCCCAGCCAGTTCTGTTCTTAAGGGTCAAGACTAAACCCGGGAACAAATTAAGTGAATGGCTAGCGTGCATTTTGAAATGTTAAAATGCTAGCAAAATTGTAGACCTCAAAAAGGCTCATTGTACTAATAATCTCGGAAATATTGTCATTAATCCTTTTGGGAAGGAAGGATCGTTCGAATATCCTTATTTCAGATTCAATGCTAAAAAACAAACGTCATTTCTCCACTGTTCATACTTGCTAGTCACCCTCAAAACTTTCTTCTGTTACATCATCCATGATGAAGCAAAAACTATATTGCATAGGGTTCCCTTATTGTTACTTATAATTACAAAGAGTGGATCTTCTATGATTGAAGAGGCTTATGTTTTAGGTAGTCTTAAAGATAATTAAGAAATGGGGATAATTATAGTTATATTTATATGAGATGTCCCAATCCTCTATTTTTGCAGTCCCAAGTTCTAGTTTTGTTGTCAATTGTCATACTATGAAGAAATTCTATGGCATAGGTTGCCGTGCATTTTGCTCCTTACTTCAATAATTATTTCAACCATAGGTGTTGCAATTATCAACCGTTGGATGATGTCATAGTACACATGTAATTATAATCGCATTTTCTAACCCTTTTCTAACACTACTTGCTACTTGATTACCATAAATTTAAAGAGTAGTGACTTATGCTGTGATCTCTGAAATGTTACTAACAATATATGCTTATAAATTTCGCATGAGATATCATCGTTCGCATTCCTTTATAACTCCAAACTAAATGCCGATGGATGGACTAAAGAAGGAGAGACGTTTAAGTATTGCCCACAAACTATATAATTAAATAGTTTGAATAGTACGTACCTGTGAAAATGAGGAGGAAAAAAGAAACAAAGAAAACACTTTAATAAAAGCCTTGTTCACATATACATTTCAAGTTTTCAACCTTGGCTGGCTCACCAGCAGAGGAGATGAATTTTATGTAGCAATTTGATGATAATTCTAGTATTAGAGACAGTTATGATTTAGCTAGTATTTGAGTCTTTTTAAGCATCGGAATTACTTCTTTTTACAATAATTAATCCATTATAATTAATTACCACGTACTTAGAATTTAATTTACTGCATGATACTAGTTAATAAATTAATACTGCTAAAAAAAAAAAAAAGTTAACAAAGCTGGAATTAGTCTATTGAGACCGGGTCATGGACTCATGGGTGGTGGATACCGTGTCATCTCCCAAGTGTTCCTTTCTTGCTTACTCGTATGAAAAGGTATGTTAACTTATTGCTACCCTCCTTTTCTCTTGTTAATTGATTGCAGCTGTTAATAAGAAAAAGGGGCAACCATTTTTGGGGAAAAGATCATCATCATCAAAGGATCGTTCCTTTGTTGATTACTTGCCTTTTCGGCTAAATGCCTTAGTGTCATGGTTAAGGTCCATTGGCAGTTTTTTTCTTCATCAATCGCAAAATAAGTTAGTTTAATCATTGGGCCATTGCCAGAAATGGTATGTAAAATTGAACCATGTAATGCAATTATGCACACTCACATGACTTGACACTTTTAAGCCATTTATAAATCTCTTAACATGGTGTTCAAACTTTTACTAATATATTGTAAGTACCGTTTTTTCTTTTTTCTTTTTCTGTCTGAAGCTTGCCTTGTCACATCAGAACTTCTCTTCGACGACCTAAGCAATGGACTGATCCCAAGTGATTCACGTTTTAAAGAATACAGACGTACAACCTCCTGCGGTCTTGTATACTTGTGGAGTTATATGTATGAAAAAACGACTCTCTTTCTTAAACTTTATATGATCCCTGTCCCTGGGCCTGGAATAACAGTGAGATTATATATAATATATATATATATATTATCATAAAATTGGACGCTTACTTGAGCAAAATTAATCATCATCATCATCATCATGTCATGTCATGTCATGTCAAGGTATGAAAACAAAATTCATTTTTCACACATAAATCTGCAAGATGAATGAAGCAATGATAGGGCCCCTGAAGCTCAAGGCTTTGGGGAAACTACCGTTGACTTTCTCGTTGCTCATTTCTCTTCATTTTCTATATTATTGTTCAAGAATCTTAATTTATGATTAAAAAAAAAAAAAAAAAAATCGGCTTTTGTTCCATAGTTTACACTTTCTTGGCTGCAATTATTTAGCACATCTTAAGAGCAAGAAAAGAGTATATAAAGGGAGCTGAGCCAATTAAAATTAATTGAATTGAAAAAGTTTTAATATTTCATTTGTAAAATTTAAATTCAAACCTCATTATCAATAATTTATTTATAAACGATTAGTAAATCTAATATAAATTTTTTTAAACCTACAGTCTACCTAATCCTGAATTAAGAAAATCTTCCTCACCTTAAATTTTTTCTCATAAAAAAAGAGGTTGAAACGAGAATGAGGAGAAGCGACACAAACAAGAGAGAAGAGAAAGGATCATTTATTTGAAAGAAAAACAAGGAAAAAGTCCAAACAGCAAGTCTCTATTACTAATTTTCTCCTCCAAGAGACGAGTTGGTTGTTTCGTTGCTCTTTCTTCTCTTCTTCCCCGAACCAGGAAAAACTTTAAAAAAGTCAATATCACTATCTTCATATATCTAAATCCCCTATTCAATCCAAAACATGTCCAAAGTTCAAAAGGCAAGAGTCATCGGATATGGGTAACTGCTTTGGAACTCAGGTTGATCATCATAGCCAATGCACCACAAAGCCATCCAGCCCAGGTACGTATACCCTGAAATTTTCTTTGTAATTTCCAACAGGACCCCCCAATAATTTTCTTGTTTTATTGTCCTTTAAGAAACTTTTTCCAGTAGTTTCATTTTAATTTGTTTAGAGTCAGACAATTGGTAAGAGAATTAATACACAAGAGGTGAGAAACAATCAAATTTTCAATCGTATTTTTGTTGAAAAAACGATATTAAGTTCTTGCAGTTATATATATATATATATATATATATATACGTGTGTGTGTGTGTGCGTGTCTGAACTCATTTGTTTTCGTTTGTGATTGATTACAAACATATGCAGAAGAAACCAAAAAACTAAAAGACAGCAAACAAAATGGATTGCCGGCTACAAGAAACAAAGAGAGCGCTGAAGATAACGGGACTTTTAGGGAAGGAAGAAGCAAGGAGCAAGAAACAACGCCCGCAAGTGGAAAGATTGTCAGCACCACCTTAAAAATATTCACTTTAGCGGAACTTAAGGCTGCCACCAGAAATTTCAGGCCAGATACGGTGCTAGGGGAGGGAGGTTTTGGTAGAGTCTTCAAGGGTTGGGTTGATGAGAAAACCTACGATCCCTCAAAAGTCGGCGTTGGCATGGCTGTCGCCGTTAAGAAATCAAATCCAGATAGCTCTCAAGGGTTACAGGAGTGGCAGGTAATTAAACTTCTTTTGTATGTAATAACTCCTACCAACATTAAGCAAATTAATTTTATAGCATCATCTTGGGAATATTGTCTCAAAATTAGAAGTGTGTTTTTTTACCCAACTATACGGCGACGTATTATACCTTTCTATGATTATTTTCTGGCTACAGGAAATAAATTTTATAATTTGCCCTTCTTTTTCTTTGAGTTGACCTAAACAATATAACAATCCTAGAAGAATTTTCTTTGGAAGTTGTCTTGTACACGTGCCAAGATCACAAATCATATATGGATGGAGAACTATATATTGTTTCAGAAATAGGTAGTATATTAATTAACGTTAAATATTCCTGGAAATTCATGATCATGCATTTTACGTAATTAGAAAGGATTGTCAACAGTCGTCGTTTTGGTTGCATATATATATATATATATATATGTAGTCTCTTATGTAAATGAATCCACAGTGAAAGTTGATTTTGTAAGGTCAGGCAGAGGTTAAATTCTTGGGCAAGTTTTGCCATTCGAATCTCGTAAAGCTCTTGGGATACTGCTGGGAGGAGAATCAGTTCCTCCTTGTCTATGAATACATGCAAAAGGGGAGCTTGGAAAACCACCTCTTCAGAAGTACGTAATTTAAGTAACACATCATGACTTAAACTTGTTAGTTTGCGTTGAAATCTTGCTTCTTCTTTTTTATTTTGAGAGATTGGAGAGAAACTTAAGCTATTTTATTAACTCAATCAGTGCCAGCAGGAGCAGCAGAGCCTCTAACATGGGAAACGCGGCTTAAAATAGCCATCGGGGCTGCTCAAGGCTTGGCTTTTTTGCATACATCAGAGAAGAGTGTAATCTACAGGGACTTTAAAGCCTCCAATATTTTGCTGGATGAGGTAAAAGCCCCTCTCTATTTTTCATTGCTTTAGCTTTCAGAGAGTACTCATGTATCATACTCCCAGGCACCAGCATATTGTGCCTACGTAGTGTAGAAACTTCCTATTAAACAATTATTTGTTGCTTGATTGTGTTCCAATTTCGTTTTCCAGGCCTACAATGCAAAACTTTCAGACTTCGGGTTGGCAAAGTTGGGTCCAATCAATGGCAACTCCCATATCACCACACGGGTTATGGGCACTTATGGTTATGCAGCTCCAGAATATGTTGCCACAGGTACTTGGCAATCATAGCCATACATTTCTATTCAAACTCCTGAGTGTTGCCCCTATTTTGTCAAATAGCATGCAGTAGCACTGGTGTATTTTTTCTTTTGGGTAAATGGGGTCGAGCCCTTGTAGAAGATTCTGAGATAAATATGGTTCAAACTTCAAAACTCTGCCCAAAAGGGTCCCCCACCCACCAGAATTATGAAATACACGAAAGCTGTACTTAAAGCTGAATTGTCTATTCGATTACTACAATTAAATTAGTGGGTTTTTTTCTCCACACTAACTTGAAAGTTTCTGAGTGGGTATAATTAATTAACCCATATTATAGATTTCCTTTTAGAAGTATCAATTTTCCGTTATGGAAGATGTCCTGATAAGAATTTACGATGAAGAAGAGGTAAAAGAACATGAAAGACTGACATAATATGCATAAAAATTTGTAGGTCATCTGTATGTTAAAAGTGATGTATATGGCTTCGGAGTCGTGCTGCTGGAGATGTTAACAGGTCTAAGGGCCCTGGATACAAATCGTCCCAGCGGTGAGCACAATTTGGTGGAATGGGCAAAACATTCACTGACTCAGAAGAGAAAGCTCAAGAAAATAATGGACCCAAGGCTACAATACCCTCTCAATGCCGCATTGCAAGCCGGTGAACTTATTTTAAAGTGTCTGGAATCTGATCCTAAAAATCGTCCATCCATGGAAGAGGTGCTGGAGACGTTACAAAAAATCAGTGCCATGGATGGAAAACCTAAAGAGAGTAAAGATAGCACATCGCAGCGAAAGGCTAAGGGCCAAGAGGTACATTCTAGGAAGGGTGGTGCCGGCAGTCGGAACACGAATGATAAAAGCTCCTCCACAGTTAGGTCACACCGATAACTATGGTACAGGAGATGTGCATGTGACATACATGTTATAATGTTATTCCCACTCCTATCCTATAAGCTTAATTTGACAAAAATTTTTCGCTTATTATTATTATTATTATTATTTTAGTAACTCTTTTTGAACTCAGGCAGCTAAGAATATGTATAATACAATTGCAGGTGTTACTTGAGGCTTAGTTTTAAGCCAAAATCAAGAGCATGGAGTACTAATCACAATGACAAATTTCCTGCACTCAAGTCTCCAAGCAAATTATTCACTGTTAGTCAACTCACGTTCTTGTATTGGGCCTTATGCATCGGGATTTACTTATAACCAAAGAAAGTTCTGGGCTCGAAAACGTCATTGGTACAATTTGGGGGTTTGGCAATTCCCCATTATGCTTAACCAAAGTTTTCGAGTTTTATTCCTTGTAACTAAAGTTTTCTTGTTTTTATCTTCCCAAAATTTTCGTTATGGAGCGGGATTCTTTTTGTCTCTTATGTAGAAAAGGAAGCCAACTTTTTGGTGAAACACTTCCACTTGGTTTTTGCCACTTTGGAAACAACAAATGGAAGTCGGCTGTCGAAAGAAAAATTGCATATATATATATATATATAAATCAAATTAAATTTTGAAACGACACCACCGAAAATGAATATGCTTCGTTTTCTTTTCATGGTTTGAGATAGATGCAAAGAATAAGCAATCAGAAGCAGAACAAAAGCTATATTTTGCAATGATAATAATAATAATAATAATAACAATAATGAGACGGATATTTTGAAAAACTTAGCACGTAAGGATATCTCCGAAATAATTAAACTATTATCTTTTACTTTTATCTTAGGTAGATTGTTGTAAGATGTTATTTTGGATGTTGTAAGACCTAAAACTTATTATGCATAAGAAAAACAGCAAACAGCCACAACCCATCCGAAACGCTCACTCTGCCAAGGAAAGCGAGTTTTTTTTTTTTTTGAAGTACACAAAGGAAGACAAAGACTTACTCCCCCATCAAGAGGAGAGTAATAGTTTATTTGGAGTTCGACTGGAATAAGTCCCCACCCGAAATAGTTATTCCAGGCCTCCAAGCAAACGAGATAATAGCATTCCACCCACGATGGAATTCCTGGCGTTCCCTCCCTAGGCTAGGCTGTCACCCATTACCCATCATGGTCTAAAGTGAAACTTGGATGTCTCTATCATCACTATCCCCATAGCACTAGCAGTGTACACGAAAAAGAAAAAGAAAGCTAGCTTATAGACAACATATCAATTTCTTATAATTCATAGGATATCAAAAGAGAATCAAAATCTCTTCTTTATTACTATTCTTATTATATTATTCTTTTTTTACATAGCAGCTTTTAATTGCAACTCCAGTCAATGACTAAAAATACAGCAAATCTCAGCCAAAAAAGAAGAGATTCCAAATGCACCAACTTCAAGCACTCAGCCTATACTCAGTTAACAGAGACGTAGCTTTAAGATGGCTTTCATGGTATCGGATGAAACTTTTAAAATTAAAACCACCTTCGGCTCCAGTATCTATTTTGCCATGCGGAAAATAGTCATCTTCACTTCTCCGAATCCTGCCACAAGCACTCCTTTTATTTAACCTCTCTGCTAGGCAAAGAAAGATTGTTTCCTCCAGCACTTCATCCAACAGTGTTACTGTCACTGAGGAGCATTAAGATTTCTGCTCTCAAAAACTTTGCTTTACAGATTGTTACCAAGATCTCTTTCTCATAACTTAAACAGCAAGATTAGAGCCAAATCCGAATCAATGAGAGAAAGCATTCATATCCGGTTGTAACTGTTGCTATTACAACTTTATATCACTAAGGACCACTGATTCAGGAAGACCGATCCAAATGATGATGAGAAACTTGCAATGAGAGTTTAATTGTGTTCCCCTGAGATGATCGACATACGTCAATACACTCCTCCAAATCCGCACCACAAGTTAATAAGACCCACTCAGAATCATCATCCAAGTACTTGAGATCGAATCTACTTATATCCTCTATATTAAATCGTCTTGTAATTTCATGCAATAAATCTTTAAACCGCCATTTTCTCTGCATGCGGAACCGTATCTTCTCATCTCCGTATGTGACCTTTAACCTTTGAGCATCCAAATCTTGAGCAATTTGGCTAGTATTCTTGGATATAGGTTGAAGACTGTCAGAAATAAGCTGTTCCTTAAGAGATCTAAGGCTCTGGTATCTTGGGAACAAATTTGATCCTTCTTGACTTAAGACATGCAGCTCTGCCTCACTTCTGACCCTCTTCATCTCACCATCCCCAGAGCTCTTTCCAATTATAAGATCTTCATTACCAGAAATGTTAAATTTTGAAGGTAGATGTGTTCCACCGGAACAGCAATGACTTGAACTGGAACTCTGACTACATGAGGAGGAAGGTGAATTTGAAGTAGCAGCTTGGGACAGGAAATTAAAACCCTCAGGCTGTATGTTTGTTTGCTTTGCCTGATCATTCAGCCTTGAGGTCGATAATGTACTGTTTCCCAATAACTTTGGAGAGACCAGCTCTGAAAAGTTTGTATGGAAGGTACTAATATTAAAAGCACCAGAGGCACCTGGTACTGAGTCAATGACGTGTTGGAGTTTCTGTAAGGAGTATCCAACTTTCTTGATTTTTCGAGAGGGCCAGCGATTTATTCCATGTTGCCTACAGATTCTTTTCAACGTTGTTGGGCACACTGAAGTTGAAGGAAAACAGGAAATGACATCAAAATCTAAAGAAATAATAGAGAACAATATACATTTATCTTCATTAGTATAACATGCTATATGACAAGAATACTTTCTGCAACACTTACCAGCCAATAAACCAGAAAGAAAATAGCAACCAATATGGTAACTGACAGACCTCTTCAATTTAAATGTTTACCCTTTTTCTTTCTTCATTTTTCAACAATAACTTCTTTTAAGAAAAAAAAATATATCAAGCTGTTTATCTACCGAGCTTACACTAAAACCAAAACATTTAATCAACTTTAGCTTTATGCAATAACACTTACCACCAATGCTTTTTGCTGCATCTTTTAGGCTTCCAGCAAAATATCGGCGGAGAACTTGCAAAGTGATTGTTTTTTCTACCTTGGCACGCCTTTTCTCTCCTGCTTTTCCCACTGCCACACTCGAAAAGCTAATCTCATTAAAAGTAGAATCTCCACATTCAACACTTTCTCTTAGGCTAATATGTTCTTGATGCTGCTTCACCTCAGATAATTTTACATCCAACACTGCCCTTTGTTTTTCTTTTCCAAGTACCAATGCAGCGTCACTGCTCCGTTGGACCTCAGTGAGACCGGCAGTCCAAGATGAATTTTCTCTAGAACACCTTTGTGAATGATGAGTGCACTGCTCTTTTGACAACTCTTCTCCACTAGGTATGCCGTCTGAAGGGGCTATAACTTCACTAACTGCCAAATCTGTTTCTTCCTCTAGCTCCTTATCTGTTACAACCCTTAAGCTACAGCATACTTGTTCTATAATGATGGACAGTAAATTAAGCATCTTCTTCTGTTCCTCTGGAGCTCTGCAGTCCACAGGTAAGAAAAACTCCAAGATAAAATCTGTTTTACCAGTGTGAATGCATCGCAGACGTATTGCAACAGCAGCATGCAATTTAAAAATCCTGGCATGGTGGGCAAGAGGATATTCAGTCTTTTTAAAGGAAGTTATGTCAGCTGAGAAGCATGGTTGGTTAGTCATAAATGCTCCCCCGACAACACCCTGACCTTTTAACAAGTGATGCTCAGAGCAAGCTTCATGGAAACCCCGGATATTCGGATCAGCTATATAGCAGATATCATCCACAGTAGACACACAATGAACATAGTTCTCAGTGGAATGTCGGCACCCCTCTTTACCTTGCTGGATACAAGGAACCCAAGTCTGAGCCAGGGGTAATCTATGAGTCTCACAAGCAAACCTTAAAACTTCTTTGATCTCGGGTAAGGCAGCTTGGTAGGAATTATTGCATGCCTGATAAAACGTGAGTCTAACCCATAAGTGCAAGAACAAGTTCAGAAGTCCTTAGCGGTTAAATTTATTCCATAAGTCTATGAGAACTTACCTTTATGTTTTGAGTGCTGGAAGCTATAGAACTCCTGAGATTGACAGCCTGCTTGTAACGAAAAACAGGATTAAAGAGAATTCTCAGAACTTGAACTGCATGCTTAAATTGCAACTATAAGCAACAGAGTATAAATGAAAATTCATGAAAATAGAACCTTTCATTTCCTTCTGTCCTGAAGTTGGCTATTGCATTAGCAGAAGATTCCTAACAACAGCTAGTTTAAAAGGGATGCAATTAACAGCATGGCATGCAACATTCAGCGTCAACAACATTTGCAATTACTCATGTGTGACAACCAAAGAGGTAATAAGAAAGAGGAAAAACAATCAATAAGCAAATTTATAGAGAAAAGTGCAAGGAATTAGCGGTTTAATATGGAACAAGAATTAAAAACTCAACAATTATTCAATTTAATCATTAATCACATGCATGAGATTGACCATTTTCCAAATGCAGTTTCTAGTAATTATTCACCAAGACTTGCAATAAAGGTAAACTAATATTCATTAAATTTCAGTCTATAGCACTGAATTAGTTGAATAAGAACAATCTACATAATTTCACCACCTCTCAAAAATGAAAACACAAAACAGGCAAAGAAAAGGACCTCTAATGCTTTGCAAACACTTTCAAGCTCAGGCCGAATCCTGATTTTCTCTGTAGTCATCACAACTTCAATAACACCCAAGCAAGTTCTACTACCTTGTTCAAAAACAGGAAGTGCAAAGGTTCCACGAACATCATGTTGTTGCGCATGATGTACTCGTGGGTACTCATCACTTCTAAAGAATCGGACATCAGGAGTCCACTCTGGAACCTTACTCAGGAAAACCCGACCAGGCAGTCCTGCCATGTCCTTGGAATCCTCTTCTGCTGCAAACTGATAATTAACAGAGATATTCCTGTAACTTGCAAGCTTTTGGCTGTTGGGATCAAGTGAAAAGGGTTGTTCACTGGTAGTTAGAACACGTTTACCTCCTCTATTTACAGGTACCCATAGTTGTACAAGGACATCTTTTTCTTTTCCAAAATCTTTAATATAACCAAGTGCCTGAATTAACCTCTGCATTACAGAAGTTGTAGGACCTGGATTGGTTGTGGGTCCAATCCACCATCTTCTGCTCAGTTCACAACCGTCAGTTATACAATCACCATGTAGACTGTGATCCCTGTCAGCGACAACCAAGTTGTGGCTAAAATGAGAACTGACCCAACTTTCACCTTGAGTTTCATTCACATGTGAATTCCCTGGCAACAATGGTCTTTGATTCTCTCCTTGATTCTGTACTTGAGGGAGGCCACCACCTAAATCACCAGTGTTAGGCTCTGAAGAAGGCCATATAGATGCAGAATCAAAGAGAGCATTTGAACTGGATGGACTAGGATTAAGGAATTCAGATCCTCCTGTTGTCTCCAACCAGCACCCGTCTAACAACAAATCATCCATGTAGTCGAAGTCCATTGCTGAATCCGGCGGGCCGCCCAGCATGGCGCCTGGTGAGAAAATGGCATCTTCCATCACGGCGTTATTCCACTTAATTTTAGAAATCGAAGGTCCCTCAGGATGATCTAATGTCAACGATAAATTTGACAAGAATAACTTCAAGGATCAATTCCTGTCTTCACAAGATAATCTGTCCATATTGACCAAATATGACCGATCAAATTCTTCAGGAATATCAACTTGGATAAGATCATAAGAATAATGAAGTTCCACAGAGAATTGGAAATAGTAAAGCCGATCGACCAAAAGCTTAAGGCAAAAGATAAGGAATAATTATTGTCTATCATATACAGATTAGTCTTCTCTTTTGCTGTTCCACATCTAATAGCAGTCAAAAAGAGAAGAAAAAAAAAGAAAAAAATCTCCAGCACGTAAGACGAGAATCAATCAAAGGATAAATCCCAATTTGAGGAGTACCACATTGAACAAAGGAATAAGCATATAAAAACTCAATTTCCACATTTTTTTTTTCTGGCTGGTCAGCAGATAACTTCAGCACTTTTGATTCAAGATTCTCGTTTTACCAGATGGAATAAAGAACATACCCTTGAGAAAAGTATTTTCGCCATAATCCAGATTATTAGAGCTAACTAATATGGTCTATGCACTAATATAACCCAAAACATTTAACCATTAAAAGCA
Organism: Durio zibethinus; assembly: GCF_047325235.1. Lineage (NCBI taxonomy): Eukaryota > Viridiplantae > Streptophyta > Magnoliopsida > Malvales > Malvaceae > Durio > Durio zibethinus. Next base: position 646,867 of record NC_143181.1, read on the forward strand.
AAGGATTTTCAATTTCTTCAAAAAAAAAAATAAATAAATAAATAAAAAGCAAAAGAAAAACAAAAGACAGCAACTCACCATGTAGTATATGTACCATGTCGAGATTCTTGAAGATACCCTAAATCTTAAACGGGTACTACGCCAGAGTCCAGATCATACCAAACTGTTTTATTTTCTGGTGATATTTATTTATTGTACTTTTTCTTGAAAGTTGATATAGTAGCTCAAAAAGAAAACCTGTCTGAAGAAGCAGGAACAAAAACAACGTGAGCAACATGAAAGATCTCATAAAAGCTTGAAACAGGCTGTCTTTCTTCAAAACTCCGCAAGATGAGAGCTGTTGCCTCTCATAGGTGCTATCTCTCTGCGCCCCTCGAAAAAAGCTTACTCTTATGAGAATGAAGATTCTGCCTTTCAAGCATTGGCCCCACGCGACACACAAACAAATCCTTTCGTGGGCCCTGAAATTACGATGAAAAGTCAACCTTTGCAAGCCGACCACTGGAAAAGAACAACAACAACTAATCTGCTATGCTTCGCTGATGTTAGACTCTGATAAATGATGATTAATAATGGAGGGTAATTGTTGTATACAGGGACGGTTTTACGGTGGGGCAGTGGGGGCAACTGCCCCCTCTGAAATTCTATAATCCTTTTAAATATATTATAAAATTAGATAAACATTTTAATATTTTTACATTTTATTCCCACTAAATTAAAAAAAATATATATATAAAAAGAAATGATTTTAAAAATATTATAAAGTATAAATATATTTTAATAAAAAAATTGACTCATTTCAAAAGAAAAAAACATATTATATGTAAATATTAATAATTTTGATTTATAAATAATTATTTCATGTAAATCTTAGTTTAACTAACTTAAATTATAATTTAGTATTATTTTTCTCACTTTTGTCTCTATCTACTTATTCTCCTCTTTTTTTATTTACAGATTTCATTTTTTTACTTATGTGAAGTATCATTACATTATTATAAAAGTATAAAAGTCAAGCATAAAATAACAAATTTGTAGAAATATAATCTAACAAAATCTAAAATATAGAAAAAAAAAAAAAAAACTAGTATCAATTTTAAAATTATTAAAAAAGTTAAAAATATATATAAAAGTAACTTGTTGTTGGCCCTAATTTGTATTTTCATATCTTATCTTATGTTTTAAAAACTATAAAGAAATTAAATTAATATTTGATTTAAGTTAATCAAAGATAAATATAATTAGTAACGGAAAGTGAATTTTAAAATAAATATTTGAAATTCAATAAATTTATATATCTTTTAACATTGACAATGAAAAAAAAAATTCTTAGATTTTCTACATATGAAAATTATTTAACTCAATTATACAGTATTATTTTCATTTGAAAAATGATAATATAATGTGTTTGCATTTATTTGATATTTAAAATTTCGATGCATTTTAATATTATAAGTTTTTGTTATATTTATGTTAATTTTTATTTAAATTTTTTATATATTTGATATTATAAAAAATATTTCAAATTCTTTTATTAAAACTCTATTTTAGAATTAGAAAACATTACTTTTTATATTAAATAAAAAATTTTAAATAAATATATTATATAATAAATTTGACAACACTGAAGAAAAATTCTAGATCCGTCCTTGGTTGTATATTTGGGTAATTGTATCGCATATAATAAAAAGAAATGGAATCAAATTTCTTCAAGTGGTAAAAATGGTTACTTTCTAGTGTATGCCGCTTTAACTCCTCTGAGATGCTCTTCTCTCGCTCACCAGCCTCCCTCTCCATTAATTTATTCCATAAACATAAACAAATCTTTTTAATTTATGTTATAGTATATAATATTAATAAATATAATATAATATTCAGTAAAAAACTGGGGCACGATGGGTGGCAGAAGCTCGAAGCGAGTCAGACTCAGAGAGGTACTTTCCTCCTTCACTTCAAAAGTCTAGTTAAATTTTCAGTTTTTAATCTGTTAGTGCTTCATTTCAACAGTGAAGTTGAACTTGCAACTTGCAAGGTGAAGTCCGATTGCAATGTTCGGTGGTGGAGGGTGAATTTACATAACAAAACAAGGCTTAAAAGTGGTTGTCAAGACCTCTCAGTCAAGATTCAAGAATATGAGTGGAATTTAGTTGCAAATGCAAGTTGGGGTCAAGAGGCCAGGTTGGGCTGTGAGTGAGCTACAGCCTCTATCATCAACTTGACAACTTGAATCATTTCCACAACATCCCACGCAATAAGTAGGTAGGTAGCCTATTTTTTTCCTTTTCAGTTCTATGTTTTTCCCCTGAAAAACTGTTTATAGCTTTGAAAATTACAGTGAAATAATACTAAAACTGTTTCCATCATGCAGAAAATTTTAGCATAGGCCAAAATTTGAGGGCCAAGAGAAAAGTGTAATGTATCCGAATTTCAATCTCAAAACTTGAGAGATTCATTTAAAAAAAAAAAAAAACTCTCTAGTCTTACCCTTGCGGGCCTTACCCAAGAAATTACAAACAGATGGTATTACTATTTATAGTGTGAATAGACGCAATCTTTAGTTAGGGTCTTTAGGCAATATTGTGACTTAAGAATTAAGATTTTATGTGTAAAACAGACTGTGCCATAAAATATAAATGGAATTGGGAAGGGATGGTGGGGTTGATTAAGTCTCTAGTTATATTCTAAAATTGAACATATATTGATAGTGTCACGTGATCATTATTTTTTTTTTTTTTTTAAATCGACTTAATCAGTTCATTAAATTTTAATAATTTTTTTTTCATGTATGATGTGGGATTGAAATATTTTGTCTACTCCATCTTGATTTTTTTCTCACCTAATCTCGTAACCTCTTTATTACGGAGGTTGACCACCCTATTTATTTCTTTCGAAGTGTTTGTTGTGGGTAAAATGATTTAAGATCTGTTCTGATATCACTTGTTACATGATTATTATTCTCTTCTTTCAAAATCGACTTATCAAGATATGCAATACCAACGTTTTTTAAATTCCAATGATCTTTTTTTATATCTGATGTGAAATTAAATTACTTTGCCTATTCTTTTACGACAATAACATGTTATTGATTTTTAATGCTAATTAATCATTTTTTTGTGATCTAATCCGTATACTTTGCATTAATTTTTACTTTAATAAATAGTGTGTTTGAATAGACAATAAATCAGAGGAAAAATAAACAAAGTGGGGGTAAATTTGTGGCAAATTTCCTTGACTCCGGTGTTTACGTGGAGACACTTTAGGTGAATTAAACTGAAAAAAAAAAAAGAAACAAAATTGAAATTGAAATCAAGCTCTTCAGAAAGGAAAAGTTTTATAAGCACTTTGTCTCACGTCATTATATTCTATTAGTGAGAATAATTAATTATCAAGGAGAGTTCATTCATCGAATCTCTTCTAACAGAACATGAGTTATCCATAAATAATCTAGGATGAGAAGAGCAACTTGAAAGAGAGGTCCAAGAGAGTGGCACATATCTTTGGTTCTAACAGAACACTCTAGGCAGGCGTAGGCTGGCGTACCTCGGTTTCAGGACATGAGACGCGGGACGAACGAATGGATCCTTGCCCTGGTTTTTTCAAACTTCTTTGTATCATCCTATCACATCTATTTTATTTCATATTATTCTATCTTTTCATATTTTTTTTTCGTTTTCTTTTATGAATTTATCCGTGAATCAATTGTTAAGACTTGCTTGTTGCTACCGCTTTATTAATTCAATCAATTTATCTGATCAGTAAGTAGGAGTCCAACTCGTTTCTGGTCCAATATGCTGAGCAGGAAGCAGAGGCCTCTGAAGAGTTCGGAGGGTAGTAACTTCCGTCACATTCATATAGGCCTTGATTCAAGCATATTACTGAACAAAGCAGACGCTAAGCCCATAGGATGGTTTGAGCGTTGAAAGAGAAAAGTGCTGTTCTGCTTTCTAGTTTCGGTTTGTCGCCTCGAATCATCGTATGTTTGCCATACTTTTCTGGCCATTTCCACATGGCATGTAGTGAGACATGAGTCGACTGAGACAACGCAAACTGGCGTGTGGGAAGGCTAAAGATACCGTGGAGGCAAGCACGGACTCGAGAAATGCAGCGGTGCAATTTTAATCCGTACAACTCGGAGATAAATATTATTAGTACACATTATGCAACCAGCATTTATTAAATAAGATCATCAGCTTAAAACTCACATGATATGAGTGTTTGTTTAGTATTACAATATGGGGCAGAACAAAAGCATCAACAGTAAGTTTACGCTTCCAAACAACCGACAGACTCTCCACATTCAGTCGTCGCTCATCCTCAGCAACTCCCAGGTCAATTGTCCATTCAAATGCTTGGCCTCACATTGAGACGAGATGCTAACTTCTGACCCAAAGATTTATCAGCCTGTATCACATTTCAGTCATGGATAACACATCAGTACACTAATTCCAAAGATTAGACCTACAAAAAGCCCACAAGAATACATGATTTGAGTCTGAGAAGCATCGAGAGGAAAGAGAGTCTGACCTGAGACCAGTATGAGATCCAAATGCTACGGATTTCATGAGTGACACGTGGATCGGATAAGGCGTCAACCCATCGGCAGATGAAACGCTCTTGCCTGGTTGCAGCATGACAAAGAAGAAAATTTTGAGACTGATTTTTTTATCCATTTATTTTAGTTTAAAAATAGCAGAGAAACCCAGTGATACCTGTCTGGTGCCCAAGATCGGTATCTCTCTCCTGGCTGTTTGAAGTTGTTCTCCTTCTCAATAATGCACTGTGTCAACCAAAAAACTTAGTAAGTAATTAGTCTCACCAACCAAAATATTCCAATTTATATATAATCCTCCAAGCAGAATGCTAAAAGTTAAAGAGACATATACACCACAAAGCTTGAAAAGTTAGCAGAAACCCAAAATAAAAAGAGCAAATATTATCCCCTACCCTTTCCTTATAACTAGAAATCAGACAAACATGCTATTTTGCTATTGCTTATTGGATTGCAGGAAATTAATAATTACTTTAAATGCTCTTTTTGCAGCTTTTATATCAAAATTTAACCATCAAAATCAAGCCAATGGTTGTGTGGAACCGGATTAGGCAAAAACAAACATACATATAAGCTCATGCAATTGAATAAACATGAGTTGCATTGCTAAACTTAGTTGAAGTTACAAACACCACTTTGAAAATCAGAAAGGAGATGACAGTAACAGGAACTGACCTTCTCACGCTTTCCAGTGCAAACAGTAGTAGGGATAGGGAACCTCTCAGCATGACGAGCAGGATCATACCTTGACGGGAAGTAATTGATCTGAAAAACAGCATCATAGCATCTGATCAGAACACTGGCCATCATGATTTATAGCATGCATGTTAAAAATCTATGCTGCTCTATCCATTTGCACATTCAGGAATCTATTATGTGCTAGGAGAAATTAATAGAAAAGAGCAAAGTACCTCCTCATCCCTGTGCATGAAATTCATAAAACCCTCGTGGTGGTTGTTGTGATGAGCACACTTGGGAGCATTGGCTGGGAGTTGCAGATAGTTTGGTCCTAGCCTGTGCCTCTGGGTATCAGAGTAGGAGAAGATACGAGTCTGGAGCAACTTATCATCTGAGTAGTAGATTCCAGGAACCACAATGGCAGGGCAAAATGCAAGCTGTTCATTCTCGGCAAAGAAGTTGTCAATATTCCTATTCAACACCAAGCGACCAACAGGCTGCAAGGGCAAGATGTCCTCAGGCCAGGTCTTGGTCACGTCAAGTGGGTCAAAGTCAAATCTGTCTTCATGGTCAGGATCTATGGTCTGGATGAAAAGTTTCCACTCAGGATAGTTGCCAGCTGCAATTGAGTCATAGAGATCCTGAGTGGCATGGCTGTGATTAGATCCTCCAACCTTGATTGCCTCTTCTTCCAGCAAGCATTTGACCCCACAAGTGGGTTTCCAGTGGAATTTCACATAGTGTGCTTTCCCAGCCTTGTTGATCAGAGTATAGGTGTTTACACCAGAACCTTCCATGTGTCTATAATCTTGTGGAACACCCAAATCATCAAAGAGGAAAGTAAACATGTGCAAGCTCTCAGGATGGTGTGAGAAGAAATCAACGATCCTCCAATTCTCCTGGATGTGAGACTTAGGGTTGGGCTTAAGAGCATGGACCATATCAGGGAATTTCATTCCATCACGAACAAAGAAGACGGGGAAATTGTTTCCGACAAGATCAAAATTACCCTGAGTTCATATGAAAAGTTTAGAATATGAACAGACCAACAAGTTGGAAAACAAATTAACATTTCAACAAAGTAATGCATAATAAACTCAGGATTATATTCATGACATTACCCTTAAACCCAATACAAAAAAAATGTATGAACATATAATATTGAATAAAAGAAATCTTCAAAGCATGTTTTAACTCTTTTGCCAAAGTTGCAAGTCTTCTAAACTTCTTCTATTTCAAAATAGAATGCACTATATGCTTCATCAAATTAGCTAACCAGATTAGTGACAGAAAGGAGGTGTCAGGTGAACTCTCACCTCTCGGGTGTAAAACTTCACTGCAAAACCACGAGGATCCCTCAGGGTTTCAGGGCTCCCACGCTCATGGATGACAGTTGAGAAACGTACAACAACAGGGGTTTGAACTCCAGGGGCTCGCAGAAAATCTGCACATGTAAGGTGAGAAATGTCATGGGTGACCTCGAAGAAACCCTTTGCACTGGCTCCCCTAGCATGGACAACACGTTCTGGAATCCGCTCCCTGTCAAAGTTGGCTAGCTTTTCCACCAGATGATAGTCCTCAAGGAGGATTGGACCTGTCAAATATAAATGTAGGGTCCAAAGTGTCAATACCATGTATTAAAAAGAAAAACATTCCTACAAAGGGTTTCAACATAGTCTCGAAGTTTTAAATTGATTGACACAAAATGCCAAGTGCAAACCCCAGCCCCCCCCCCCCTCCCCCCAACAAAAAGAAAAAGAGAAAAGATGACTTTTTTTGTTTAATATTTATGGCAATGCATTGCATGAGACAACTACATTAATGACAGTAAACTATATGATCAAATAGGAACAACATAAGCACAGAAAAACAACGAAGATGCTGATTATGGCAGATTACTCAATAAAAAATCATGACTAATAGCCTGACAGTCAATAGCTCATGAATTTCATCGTATCATAGTAATAAAAGGCGGGAGAAAATTATATACCTCTGGGTCCAACAGTGAGTGATGAATTGTTGTTCCAAACTGGAGCACCAGAATTTGTTGTCCAGAATGGAGAATTGAAAGCACTTGATGGACGGAACTGCATCATTCAATTTAGAATTTTTTAAAAAAATGATTACTCACCAACATTAGTTAAATGCAGAGAAAGAGGAAACATTTTGAAAGGGGACAAAGAAAGAAATACAACTGGATTTATTATTACAAAGAATATTATATGAAATTTGAAATGGTTTTGAGTACTCTGTTCTTAGAAGTCAAAAAAAAAAATTCATTATTTCTCATCCAATAACTCAAGGTAGGAAACAAATCCTGAAGAATCCATGAGGAAGCAAGTAACTCTTTGTTAAAGAAATCCAATTAACAAAAAAAGAAACATAGATCAAAGACGGAACATATCATATTTGATTTGATTTAAAGAACAAACCAGTTTCATGAAAAAGAAAATAGAGAGTCCGATTAAATCTAGCGATTGATCAATAATCAGAACAGAATTGGAGGGGGGAGAGAGAGAGAGAGTACCTTGTAGGGATCCATAAGCAAAGGTAAGAGCAGGTGAAGGAGAAGGAGGATCGAGACGAAAGATAAGGGTCCTGTCTCGTGTGTCAATCTAAGGAGTTACTGTTAATGCGGTGATTATTTATAAGGCGAACGTGGCAGGGCTCACGATTCTATTTTTTCTCCCCCCGTTGTAGTGATCGTTATCTGACATTTCCCTCGCGATATTCTTGTAATATTCTCACCCATTTTATACATGAAACATATAATTTTATTTATAATAATGATATTGATAGCTTTTTTTTATTATTATTTTCTTATAGGATTTTGTTTTTGTTTTTTTAGAATATTTCTTCATAAGTTTTTATCGGAATTTTTTTTTTTTGAAATAGCTTTTGCAGAACTTTTTGCATTCTTTTTAATATAGTAATTCATAAGCATTTTTTATAATCAAATACATAGGCTTTTTTTTTTAAATTATAATCCTATTTTCGAATGAAAGAGTTAAGTTCAAATTAATTTTTTGGCCAACCCTTAATTTTAAATTATTTAAAATTTTAATATATATAACATTATATTTTATTCTCTTTATCTTAAAATTATTTTAATTATCTTGAAAATAAAATATAGGTTATTTAAAACATACCAAGATTAAATGGTCAAAGCTTTATTATTTTTCATTTCAATTTATTTGTCATATATATTCTCAATTAAGGGTTTATTTATTTTTATTCATACATAAATATTTAAAATTTTAATTTCAATTAAATATTGTAAATATATATATCAATAATATAAAAAGGATTAGAACTAAATTTGGGTGAAATCCTTATTGTTTTTGTGTCAAATTTTAACAAAAATAAATTTTAGTAATATTTAAAAAAGCTTGAGATATTTAAAACATTTGAGATTATCGTAAGCGAGGCGATAAATTTCCCCGGCGATATTTATGGCATGAGGTTGGAAAAGAAGGGCCCAGAGGTGATATCATTCAATTTTTTTATGGCAAGAAATGCAAGAAAAAGTAATAAAATATAAAAGTAAAATAATTGAGAACGTCAGCAAGCGTTGGCTCCTTATCCGGGGTTTGGATTGTTGCTAGAGCCAAATCGTGACCGCTTACCGCAGGAGGTGACATGGACCACTTCCACGATGCCACGTCCTCAAAAACTCCTTGAAACGTGTGGTCTCTATCTTAACAAAGCCTGTAAAACTTAAAGCACCTCGGGATTAGGAATTTTGGAGGTTTTTAGGAGAGCGGGTGAACGCTGCTAAGCTTTCGTAATATGCTGATAAGGTTACACTGGGCCTCGAGCTTAGCTTAGCCACATGATTGCCTCTTGGGACCAAATTCATTACAAAACAACAATTTTTTTTTTTAAATAAATTTGTCAAACATACGTAAATTTCATTATCAATTTCCAACGAAAAGGCATTATGTTTTGTGTTAGGGTTAATATTTCAAATATATTTTGAATTATAATAAAATATTTGATATTCAAATAATTTTTTATATAATATTTAAATTATAAATTAATTAATATAATATTTATTTTTAATATGATTAATTTAAAATAATAATAAATGACACATAAATAATTTTTTTTTAAATTATATTAATTTTTTAAAAATTTTAAAAATTATATTAAATATTTTACTAAAATTTAAAAATTATTCCATAATTTAAGTTATTAACCCTTAATTATTTATAATCTTTTGCATTCTTTTGCATGCTTTTGCCTCACGTGTAACTAAAAGAATCACGTTTCTTGGGCATGTTTAAAACCGGGAAAAAATAAATAAAATAAATGGGAGGGGCTTTGGTTTTATGTCAATGGTTGATAGTTTCCCTTTTTATTTGTTGTTATATGATGAAAATTTCTTGATACTTTGGGCTTGCGAATTTAGCCTATTGACCAGAGAAGTCTAGAAAGTTTTCAAGGTAGGGCGGCAAATATTTTCTCTTCGATTAGGTTAGAAGTTTACGTGCATAAAGCCTAACCCCAAAGCTCTCTTGCTTTGGGAATATTTTGATGGCATCTAATGCTCTAGCAAGAAAAAAGGACAGACTAGAGATAAAATGGTGTCGTTGAAGGGAGTGCTCCAATTAATACGTCAGTTGATTAACCATGCACTTCACTGTGGTGATGGTTACAGCTCAAAATTTTTTTACATTTTTCCTTTAAAAAAAAAAAAATAGACAGCGAGAGAGAGAGAGAGCCTACTTGCTCTACTTGCTTCCTCATCCAGTCTTTGATTAGAGCTAGAGTTAGTCAATGACTTATTATTAATAGTGGAATTGGTCCAGTGGACCACCCTCAAACTCTAGGCCCAATTAGCGAGTGAATTGTGGACTAAAATTTCTCAGAAGCCAATCTGCATTAGGAATCAAAATTTGGAATTGATTCGGAATTTTTAGGATCAGCAATTGTCAGCACAAGTGGATGTGCCTCGGGCATATTATGACAAATCATATAAATACTTTCCCCCTGCCGCAAACCTGCAAAAAAAAAAAAGTATATATATATATATATAGTATTAATGTACTAAGTATAACAACAAATTAAGTAGCATGCAAAAAATGTCATGGTTCAAAGTTCAAACAAAATCTGGATATTCTCATTATTAGAACAATATCAGAAAATTATTAAAAACTCCACTTACAATTCATGCGGACCGTTGATTTTTTTCCCATTTTCACTAATTATTGAAAGGAAAGTACTAATATTTATGAGCTGAGCTGGCCAAAAATAAACTTTTTTTATGAGCTGTAGATTAGTGTTATTTTTTATTTTGATAAATAACCATTTTTGTCTCAGTTTCCAATTGAAACCATTTAACAATCTGTTCTAAGGTTTTGATATATATATAAAAGAAAAAGTATTACTTAAAGATATGTTAAAATATTAAAATTAATAGAATTCAGAAATTAAAAAAAAAAAAAGTCAAATAATAATAAAAAATTATCTCATTCGAGGTCTTACATGTTTTTATCATCTTAAAATGTCAAAACTCTTGTATATTATTGGTATGTTAATAATAAAAAAATTTTCGCATTGAAAGTTCTTATAATTAATTAATTAATTAATTATCTCATGATTCAAGGTCTATATAATATATTATTAGGGTCTGTATGTTGTACATAATAATAGAAATTATAAACTCTTGCACTATAAAAAGAATATACAAACCAAGTATAAAAACTAAAAACTCCCTAAAACTTATATGTAGTAGAACTTACTATTAGTAAGCATTAATTATTAGTTTAGCTGTAAAATTTGTCTACATTAAGTACCAGAAACTTATTAGGAAAATTATAAGATAATAACCAAAATAGCATTATATACGACTCCTCATGCAAATTAAGATTGAAGAACAATATGCACGTGGTGCAAGCAAAAGACTGCAGCCAATTATCGATCACAATTAAACGTTGAAATATTGAATTAATATCAGTGAACAGATTCATACATATATATATATATATATATATATGTATGATCATCCGAAATGAAAGGAAATGCATATTCAACAATTAATTGAGAATTGAGATATGCATGCACTTGAGAAGATTTATGGAATTTGTTCAGACTTGCTCATAAGCTGTAAAAGAGCATTTGCTTTCCTCTGCGCTCTATTTGTTCCACTCTGCGAGATCTCAATTAAATGCTCATATACGCCAAATTGAAGGGCTGCGAGAATGTGAGATGAATTATTTGAACTCAACTCAAGAAGAACCGAGGTTGCACACTCCTTATTCTTGGGGGTTCCATCTCTGATGAAATCAACCAGGGTTCCAATGAATGAAAGCTGTCCAATCTCATGTCTCCCTTCTGGATGAGTTGCAAGAAGTAAGAAGATGGAGAGGGCCTCATCAACCATGCCCAGTTTCTTGTCCTCCAGTAACAACATTAAAGGTGGTACAATGCCAGCATCAATAGCCCTGGCTTTGTTGGCTTGGTTGACAGATAAGTTGAACAATGCAGTGAGAGCATCTCTTTTACCTCTAATTGTCCCGTTCTGCAACAATTCTACAAGTGGGGGAATGCCATTTGCCAGAGCTATTGTTACTTTGTTCTGGTCAAGCATTGATAAGCTAAATAAAGCTGCTGCAGAATTCTCTCGTGACTCCATACTTCCATTTTGCAAGATTTCTATTATAGCTGGTATTGCTTGTTCCTTAGTTATGAGTCTCTTATTAGACTCATCAATGGATAAATTCAATAGAGCCGTCACAGCATTCTCTTGAATTTTAGAATCTGGATAGCACAACAACTGCACTAACGGTGGGATTGCTCCATTTTTAGCAAACGAAACTCTGGTCTCTGGCTTCTCCTTGGAAAGCATACGAATATCCTTTACTGCCTTTCTCTGCACTTCTAATTGACTTGAGGATAGTTCTTCAACCAAAGATGAGATTTCTTGTTCTTGTTTAACAGAGGAGCCTTGAGAAGATGCAAGATCCTCTTTCTTGGGGATCTTAAAATTGTTCTTCTCACACCATTGTGTGATAAGGTTCTTGAGGGCATAATTTGGCGCTAGTGACAAGTGAGCTAGAGTCTGCCTGGTCTTTGGACAGGCGCGATGGTTAGAATCAAACCACTTCTGTATGCTCTCTCTTTCAAATGTCTGAATTTGGTTGGAAAACAATATTGAATGAAACAAATATATATAAAAAACAAATAAGTTTTCCATCGCATAACATGATGATCTACTAAAGTGAATGACTTAATAATGATGTTTGTTTTCTTTTATTTAACTGGTTGAAAAGGAGAAGATTTAGTTAGCATGTAGACACAACATTACCTGTCCACTCGAGACAATAACAGGATCTCTCATTATTTCAAGTGTGATTGGACAGAGGAACTCATGAGGAATCACCAAAGATTGGGACTTCGTCAACATTTTAGGCATGACTGCAGGATCATCAAGAACATTGGTTACTTCCATGCCTAAAATTTGCTTGAATTTGTTGAGAAGTTGTATAATTTGCTGTGTGGACTCCGAAGTTTGGCCTTTTTCTTTAGCAAGATTCTTGACAGCCACAGTTTCTATTTTCAAGTCCTCAACAGTATGTAGATCTAGCTTTTTGGCTAGCCTTTCTATTATGGCTATATCAGCATTCCTTTGATCGTCAGTTTTTGAGGATACCGCCATCATATCTACTGCAAGTTCTATATCCTGCGAATCTGTTCTCCTTTTAGTTCGGTTTAATTGTCTCCGCATTAGCTCAACCTGAATAACAGCCGGCATACGAAATTTTAAATAAACATGTAGAATTTTAATTAACAATGTTTTGAATAGAGAAAAAAAAATTAGTAATTGATATCTTTTTATTAATATAATAACATATCCTATCAAACTAATTATCATTTCACGGTTAATGTGAGATAGAGCTCTCAAATGTCTTCATCTATAATTCATACATGTTAAAGCCCAATTTAGTTGCCCCCAAATGTTATCTATATACTTAACATGTAAGTAATTTATTCATACTTCATCTGCCAACTGTATATATATATATATGGTCAAATTAATGTTATGAGATTATAAGATGGCTGAAGGCATCAAGTACAGTTTTGCTTAATTTCCAAGTATCAAAAACAAAGAAAGATAATATTTGTCATACCTGTTCCCTAACTTCCACAGATACCTCAAGTTCATCGAAAGGCAATTCATCCAAAGCCTGGCTTAATTTTTGGTAAACAGTGTGAAATTTGATCATTGCAGCCTCACTCTCCAAAGCCTGAATTACAAAAGGAAAATCTTAAAAAAAAAAAAGAAGCGACAATGAGAATTTCCTAATCCATCTGATAAAAAAATGATGAGATTGAGACCCCAAATCTACAAACAACCTCACCAGGTAAATCTTGCTACCCTCATTGCAAGTTTTCAATACTTTCTTTGCCAAGCGAAGTGCTTTCGTCAACTTTGACAGACAAACAATGCCATTCGGAGTAAGCGGGGAGCCAAGGTACCGAATCTCATCTAAGAATTGCAACAAAATCTTCATGCGCCTAACGAGGTTGTAACATTCTTTTCTTTGCGTTCTTCGGTAATCTCCAAGTCGAGCAGCGTATTCAATCAGACTCACGGCTTCCTCAACCATATCAATTCCCTCTTGTGCGTTTGGTGTATTCATTCCATTCTCTTCCTCCATAGCCTCCCCTCCTCCGTCTCCGTCTCTCTCTCCATCCATCACCATCTGCAGTTTGTGCTAGCTCCTGCTCTTCCCTATAGACAATTAGGAACTGTGTACATTGCCAGCTGGCGAAATAATCCAATTATGTTTTTGAAATATATGAAAAATACTGTTAAACATGAATCATCATAACCAGGAATGAAGAGGGTAGAGGGAAATCAAAGAAACATAAAACCCTAACCCTAGTTTCCATGAATGATTGATGGTGTTCTTGTGTTTCTTGGTCTATGTAATCTCTTTGCGTGCTTTTCGGGTCTGTTGCAAATTACAATATATTTCTGTGGGGTTTTGGTTCTTAAAATAGAAAATCCTTTTGAAAGTTTGTTACTCTTAAATGGACAGCCATAGTTTGCTTTATCTAAAAGAATCTTATAACTAACTATTACACATGTAAATCAATCAACTTCCTGAAATGTGGAAAACTAATTATATGTTTGTGTCGCATTGCATGCTACTGCTATAAATATCAAAATCTTCAATCAAAAAAAGAAAAAAATTCACCCACTTAAAGTAAAAAAAAATATAGTATATATCAACCTAGCTAATCTGTAACTCAACTGCTGTTCATAGCTACATGTTTGTTTGAAAAGATATATATATATATATATATTCACATCAAGTTATCAGACTATTTTTATCCTAGATTAAGTGTAATCTGTTATCACTATCTTTATCTTGTTTCATTGTAATCTATCACTATTATCTCTATCTTTTACTATGAATCATTGCTATAAACTCAGAGCTAACACTTCACAAGAAGGTCAAGTCAGGATGCAACATTTTTTTATTGGTGTTTTATAAATTTACAAGTTTCATTAAATTTTAATAATTTATACTAGACACTTCAGTTTAAACTTCATAATAATCATGTCATTTGCAGTTAAGTATATTTCACAATATATGACAAATACATATATATATTTCATGGGAAAAGGTCAGGCTTATGGTAAAAGGTTGATTTCATTTTCATTGCATTAATTTCTTTACTCTTTTTGAGGTAGTTTGCATTTTTTGGTCAACAGCAATCGGGAACATGCTTTTGAAATTGTCAAATGCGCATTCATTTTTCAAATTCATTGCTTGAATGCTAAAGTTACATGACAGGTAATGTTTTAATTGTTATATATATATATATATATATATATATATGTTGCGTGATGAAAGACTTGAATCACCCTTCGGTATTCTACAAACTACCATTATTACTTTCAACTACAGTGGATATATAAAAATGAAAAATGAAAATACATATACTACACTAGTTTAGGGAATTAACAGATATATATATATATATAGCTAGGCATAAAATATTCCTGCCATTAACGGCAACCCCGCCATAAAACCAAATGTCCAGTTTCAATGGAACCTAAATATTAATTATTATTATATTGTTAAACTTAAATTAAAAAAGAAACTAAAAAAATGTTAATTTACTGACAAACCTTCTAGTTTAAACTGGAAACAAGTTGTTAAATGGAAACTTTGTAAGGCAGTGCCTGGCTGAGGCTGGCTGCCATCCCTCCTCATTGTCGGATGACCGTTCAGATTATTGAGGACCGTATCATTGACATAACAATCACGAGTCTGTCTTCACTTTTCACGTACAAAATCTCCCACTCTTTGTCTCTCTACCGTCTGATTCATTTATTTGACACATACTTGGAGCCAACGTGGCAGAAGATTACTGGCATGTCACAGAGAATTTGGGTCAATCAATCAAGGAAGCAGTACTAATGTTATTCGTAGGAATTTGGTGAGACGGTAATAGCCATAGATTAAATCGGAATGATTATTATATTATAAAAAATTAAATGTTTGGAGTAATAATAAGAAAATAAAAACAAAACGGGAAAACTTTGAAAACACCTAGTAAGGTTACCCGTTAAGCGTACACAGCAGAACGCTACCTTTCATTTTAAAGATTGGACGGCTAAGATTTACTAGCCGTTAGTTTTAAAATTGAGGGGAGTAGATGTGTCTAAATTTCCCTTTATAATCATCCTTTTCTTTGTAAAAAAAAAAAAAAAACCCAAAAGCCTGATCAAGAGAGAGAGAGAGAGAGAGAGAGAGAGAGAGATCGCTTGCTTGCTTTGCTTTTCTCAAATGTCATTCGTTTGAGTAATCTCTCTCTTCAATTTCCTTTTTTGGTGAAGTGAGCATCAAAGGAAACGGGGTTTGGGAATCTGGGACTGGGAGAGATCAACAACGAAAACTCTTTTGAGAAAGGTATTTAAAATTTTTCTAATTTGTTGATCTTCTTTCTTATTGGGTCTTAAGCATTTCTTTCAATTTCAAATATTTCAAAACTAAAGTCAAGGGATGCCTATGTTATGTGGATTCTTATTGTTTATAGCTGTTTTTTGTAGATACGGAAAAACAATGGCTGGACCAGATGAGAACAATCCTGGAGTCATCGGACCCTCACATCTTCAAGGTGATTAATTCTACCCCATTTTCTGCAACCTCTCTTTTTATGTTTAAATAAATATTCGAAATTTAAAGTACCAAAGAATTGTGTTTTCTTTTTAATTTGCAATATAAGGGGGTTTGGAAGCCGCAGGAGGAGGGAAATTCGTGGCGGTGACTGGGCAGAATCGAAGAGCATTGAGCTCAATTAATCGGAACGTAATTGGAGCGCCACCTTACCCATGTGCTGACAACAAGAGACCTTTATCTGAGTGAGAACTTTTCTTAAATCCTCTCTCTGTTTGGTTGCAGAGAACAGAAAAGAAAGTAGATCTTTTTGAGTCAGCTATTGCTGGTTTTGTTTCTGATTCCTGAATGAGATTGCATAAATGATATATATGAGGACTGGGGTTTGTCCTGGTATTCAAGGGTCCTAAAAGAGACTTTTTTTTTTTTTCATTTTTAAGAATGGTTTTCTATTTCTCTCTTTGGGCAGCAGCAAGAAACTGAAGATTTGTTATCAAGGCATATTTTTGAATTTTGATTTTCTTTGTCCATTTTTTTCTCTTTTAATTCAGAAGAAATGCAGTTTGTGATAAGATCCCACTCATACCTGTGCATAGACCAATAACAAGGTCAGTAAAATTTTCTTTTTTGTTTTGATTTCCAAAATATATCTTCTTTTTTATCCTTTTGCTCCTGGTTCTTTCTGTTCAGGAAGTTTGCTGCCCATATTGCTAACAAGCAGCAAATCAAGCCTGAGGTATCATTTTTTACAATGGAGAATTTTGGTATTTTCCCCAATTATTCAGTTACATTAGATTAATGGTAAACTACTCTTACAGGAAACAAAACAATCAGTCCAGTCCGTGCCAGTTTCAAATGAATATGAAGATTGCACCATCATAGATGCGGATGACACCAAGGTAAATGGTGACTTTGATGTGCCGATGTTTGTGCAACATACAGAAGCTATGCTGGAGGAGATTGATCGTATGGTATAAGACACCTCGCTTCACTGTAAACTCATCAATCAATCAATCTCTTGTTTTTGTTCGGAAAAACACTGATGCTTTGTCTCCCCAGCAGGAGGAGGTTGAAATGGAAGATAAGGAAGAAGAACCTTTTGTGGACATTGACAACTGTGATAAAAAGAATCCACTTGCAGTTGTTGAGTACATTGATGATTTATTTAAATTCTACAGGAAAGCAGAGGTGATTATTAGAACTTTATTTTCGTTCTTTAGTTGATTTTCATGCTCAACTGCAACATTTTTTCCTCTAAATTGACATAGATTCTATCAGGTAAACGATTGAGTAATTAATGACCCTTTTTTGGTTGATTTTCTGAACTTTTTGATTTTATTTTTTCAGTGTACTGGTTGTGTTCCTCCAAGATATATGGCACAGCAATATGACATTAACGAGAGGATGAGAGGAATTCTCATTGACTGGCTGATAGAGGTACGCTAAATGTTTCATTAACTGACACAACCTTTTTAGGAGATGAATTTAGGTAAATCCTGGTAAATTTTAAAAATCCATCATTAATGAGCGTTATGGAATGACAGGTTCACTACAAGTTTGAGCTGATGGATGAGACCTTATATCTGACAGTCAATCTAGTCGATAGATTTTTGGCGGTTCAACAAGTAGTGAGGAAGAAACTTCAGCTGGTTGGAGTAACAGCCATGCTTCTTGCCTGCAAATATGAAGAAGTTTCTGTTCCAGTTGTAGAGGATCTGATTCTGATATCTGACAAGGCTTACAGCAGGAAAGAAGTGCTTGATATGGTTTGTAATTCAACATTGCGTTTCATAATTTTACCTTTTTCTTTTCTATTAATGTTTTGATGGCTCAATAAGAAATAGGAATGACGTAATATACATCTTGATTTAAAGGAGAAATTGATGATCAATACCTTACAATTCAATCTATCTCTTCCTACGCCGTATGTGTTTATGAGGAGATTTCTCAGAGCTGCTCAATCTAGCAAGAAGGTTCGTGGCAACAAAACATTGTCATTTTGCATTTATTATCCAACAATGTTATTAAATGAATCTGAAATGGCTTTAAATGTGACTTTGAACCAGCTTGAGCTTCTGTCATTCTTCATGATCGAGCTTTGCCTTGTTGAATTTGAAATGCTTAAGTTTCAACCTTCTTTATTAGCTGCTGCTGCTATTTTCACTGCTCAGTGTACTCTCAGTGGGTCTAAACATTGGAGCAAGACCAGTGAGTGGTATACTACCTACTCGGAAGAGCAGCTTATGTAAGTCTGTCTTCGTCTCTTTGCTCTTCTGAATTACCAGAAAATTTGGTATTTCAAGTTAAAAAACTTACTCTTGTTATTTCTTTTTTTTTTATTTTTTGTATAGGGATTGCTCAAGAATGATGGTTACTTTCCATCAGAGGGCAGGGACAGGAAAACTTACAGGTGTACATCGGAAGTACAGTACATCTAAGTATGGTTATGCAGCAAAAACTGAGCCAGCAACTTTTCTCTTGGAGGCTATATTCTAGCACAGCCTAAAACATTGATTGATCAAATCCAGTTAACTAGGAATTAAGAGGGGGGGGGGGGGGGGGGGGGGGCAATCGAGCAACACAAGTTGCTGCAACCAGGTTTATGAATATAATACTGACTCGGTGTTTGCCCTTTGAATTCTGCCTCTTCTTTTATATTTTATTTGAACATAGCCAAGATGTTGTTTGTTTCTCTTTCTCCTTCCTAGAGAGTAAAATCATTGTGTTAAGTGTTCCATCCAAATCATTGTTTCTTTATAATACTTCGATTTTAATAATAGATTTCTTTCGATTTGTACTAGCATTGAATTTTGATTTGTATCAAACAAAGCCATTGGAAACCCCAACCGTATATAAGTTTTGGCCCAAAAAGAAACTAACATGTAAGTTTTTGGCGAAAGAAAAAAATTCCGATGCCGGGACTTGAACATGGGCCTCTCGGTGAAAGCCTAGTATCCTAACCAGCTAGACTACAGCGGATTTTTGAAAAATCGTATCCATTCCGTAAATTAAATTTATCTACTTGAGGACGGAATTTTTTCTTCTTCTTACTCACCCAGCTTGGGTTAATGACTCGATTGCCCTATAATCTAGCCTCATCCTCAAAAGTAGCTAGACCCCTTTTTTTTTTTTGGGTGAAAGGCAAAGACAACCGAAATTACTTGGAGCATATTTTGATCGAGAACATGCTCTTTTTTCGGCATTCCATGTAAACAATAGGTTGTTCCCTGTACATATGGTACTAAAGCCTAGGCTCATCTATTCACAAGACAAGTGCATCTTCTACACACTGAATCCCAAAAGACCGTTTAAGTATGCGTAGGTTTAAGACTACCGATTACCAACTTTCAAATGAATATAAAAAGACCATTGAGCACCAAAAAAATATATATACGGAGTCCAAAAGACTTGTGGCATGGAAGGTGCAGGTTCAAAGGATACAATCATACTTGCATTTTTCCCCATAATCACAAAACCGCAATGCAGGTATAAAATTCAGAAGATCAAACTAATAGTCCTGAGTACATGCACACAGACACTTAGCATTCACTTGGATCCAGGCAAAAAAACTTCAGCACTATGTAATTTCATTTCCTCAACATAACATAAGAGCCTATCCTTTTACATCAAATATATGGATTACAATCTTGATCATTAAATTCAAGACATTTCTCAGGTGACTACAATGATGAACCGTACTCCTGTCAGAAGAGCCTAGAAACTATTTGACATGACATAGTTACCTACGAACAGATGGCACAACACCTCTACCACCTGTTGTGCCGCGGCCAGCAGCTTGAGCCTGTAAAACAAAAAAAAAAAAATGAAGTTAAAATTTGTAAACTGAAGCTCAGAAACAAGTTTAAGGACATTTATAAATAGATAAGCAAACAAAAGCACCATTCTTTGGGTTCCATCTTAATTACAGGATAGGTGAACTTACTTTGGCTCGCATTGCAACAGCTCTGCCTCTGCCAACTCCTAGAGATGAGCTCTTACCCTTCAAGAAGTTATGAAGTTAGAAATATTCTAACAAGTGCATAATGTAAGAAAACTGATAACTTGCAAGTAGATTCATACCTTGATTTTAGCATCCAGACGTTTGAACATAGGAGCATTCTTCAACATGTCAGGTATGACCATAAACCTGTCAAAATAAGTCCATCTTTCAACAGACGAATAAGGTATGCCTGATTTAAATATAACCACACCTACTACACCTGACTTTACTGCCTCGAATGAAAACATGCTCAAGCTGTGATACCTTTCCATCCTGAAGCCAAGCCAACCAAACATCTTAAAATCAGTTACAAATAGAAGGAAATGAGAGGAAAGACAGGAAGAATCTAGAGCCAAAGGAAACGTGAACATGCTTTTGAAAAGATATCTACATCTGAAAAAGGGAATGAGAGGAACATCCACTCAAATCACAATGAATTTTCTCAGAAAGAAATCAGGAAACACAAAACTGAGTGAAATTCTAATTTCACTCATTCAACTTTTAATTATTTCTGTTGAATAAAGAACCATGACGCAATAAGTCAGGAACTGAGATACTTCATTAAATCAGGTCACTACCTGACATTTGTAGCATATGGTTTTGGGCCTAAATTTGATTGGAATATACACAATAATACATACAACCTAACTAGGATAACACAACAATCAATAAGAAATCCAAGAACGAAGAGCAATAAGTGATTGCCGAGTAATGACATGACAATGCATCTCTTCCTCTCTCTCCAAAGATTTAACCAGAGTATAAACTAAAGTGCAAAGATCCAGCATACAATGCCTAGATCTAACATCAAATACTGAAGCATTTTAAGGTTTATCACTAACTGAACATACACCCTAAACCCTAAATTACTCGGATCCAAATAAAAGTAAACAAATCAAATACACTACTGAACAGCTAAAGAAAAAAAAAAAAGGAAGTGGGAAAGACAGGCACTTTAGCCATGTAAGTGATGTTCTCTAGCTGGCAATTCCAGTTATCCTCGCACTCGACCATGCTTCCTCGGTAAAGCTCTCCGCTCTTGAGCTCCACCGTTACCACGTGGCCCGACGCCTCATGTAGTAGCTTCACCGGAATGCCCAAGCTTCGGCTCATTGTTTCCTCTCCTCTTTCTGTTTTTCCCGTTCTTTCTCGCTAGCCCGCTCTGCTTCTGTACAAATCGCAAAACCCTAGCGCTCAAACAAAAAAATTAGGTCGCCGAGTTGTTTAAAAATTTCTAAATATAATTATTATGGTATTTTTTTTTGGCCAAAAAAGATTATTAGGGTATATTTGTAATTGTTTGGATACAGTAATGAGAAGTTGGGAAAATTTTATAGCTACATATGATATGATTCAGCGGGCCGTTGGTTACCCTTTCTAATTATTCCTATGCCGTTGGATTATTTGACTTGTAGGTGGAAATGGTGTTTTTTTTTCCCCCCAAATTACAAAAATACACATTAAAAATAGATGTCAAGTGTCCAATCAAAACTTGAAATGAAATTTTGTAAGACTATTATTCTTTTTTTTTTTTAATGGGAAAGGGATTATTTGAATATGACCAAACCTTTGGATAAAAAGCATTAACTAAGATTTGAAAAACATGTCATATTCATAAAAAAAAAAAAAAAAATTTAGTCATATTGTATATCATTATCACCTATTTTACATATTCTATTTGTTTGGTTCATGAAAATGATAAACAATAATAGTACTAATATATAGGGACCTTGTAAGAACAAAAGAGAGCAAAACAAATTAATACGTGGTAGTTTGTTTTGTGAATAACAATAGTGTGAGGAGTAACCAGGGAATGTTGTTTGTTGTTGCAAATGTTATGTAGTAGAGTATAATATATATATATATATATAGTATGCTTAACAACTAGTTATGCTGTAGAAAGACCAAAGTCGCAATAAAATCTTTAGAGTTGTAAAGAAGATCTAGTCCAGTGTACATGGTAGGTCTTGCTATTTCCATTGCTGCGATTAAATAGCCTCTAGAGAAGAGTTCAAGGAACATTGTTTGAAAATACGCCTTTTGTGTCTCTTCCGTTTAAGCACATAACCCAATGTTTGAGTTTTATTTTGAGAAGAGGATGAATTCTACTCTGACTCTGGTTTAGAGGTTGGTAGGGGATCCGTCTTAGATTAGCCCAATTGGTTTTATCCTTCTGGCTTGAAGGGGACCAACATGCCTTTAGCCCAATTGAGCTTGTACTTCTCGTTTGAAGCGGCCTTCTATGGTCTTAGGCCTTCGCCCAATTTAAAGGAAGCCGAGCAAATTTTTTCTGAATAATTTAAAGAAAAAAAGGAAAGAAGGGTGAGGAACAGGAAGAAATCATCTTGGTAAAAGTTTTCCGTCGTGGGACAAAAACAAATATAAGATTTACCAAGGTTTTAGAGAGAAGAGAAAAATGGAGCAGAAGAATAAGTACAGCATAATAATACCAACTTATAACGAGCGCCTCAACATTGCTCTCATCGTCTATCTCATCTTCAAACATCTCCGGTAGGTATTTCCCAACTCCAAATCTCTCCTTTTTTATTTTTATTTTTATTTACATTATTTATATTTTGTCTTTGATAGCTGAACTCGTAATATTAGTAATTTGACGTGATCTATGGAGATCTGCCCTTCTTTTCTTAAATTCACGCTCTTTCTTTCTGCCCCTCTTTTCTTAAATTCACGTTCTTTCTTTCTGCCCCTCTTCTCCTGATAGAGTTTATTGTACGGTATTTGAATTGTCTTTTTTCTTTGGTATTGTATGGTATTGTTTTCTTATCATGCAAATGATTTGAATCGGATGATGAATATAGAAAAAGCTTTTAATTTCTGTTTTAGAAAGTAGACTTAGCATTATTCTGGAACAAATTGAAGCATCTGTCATTTTTTAGATAACTCTGGTTCTTCGTGGCATTTTTTTTCCCGGAATACGGACCTATGCATATGAATCCTTCATATGCTTAAACCAGCTATGTAAAATTGAATCATAGGAGTTTAATCAATGGTCCTTTTTTTGTCCGTTTAGCTGGTTTCTTTTAGTCTTTGTTAATTCAAATGTCACAAGTATGGTGTTCTTGGGACCAAAATTCTCACCACAAATGAGTTGAGATCAGTGAAGGGAAAACATTATTTGAATTCATTTCCACTTTTCCAGTCATGTAATTTTGCTTCTTGTCTATCATGATGCATTATGGATTTATTTTCATCAAAATGAGTAACAAAGTAACTGCCTAACACTCACCTGATAAGTTTACCTCAAAAACCATTCCTCTGGTATTGTGATAGCTCCAACTATCTGTCTTATGTAAGCTGTTGTCACTTTTCTTGCCTGGAGTAGGGGTGTAGATTTTGAAATAATTGTTGTGGATGATGGGAGCCCTGATGGTACCCAAGAAGTTGTGAAACAACTGCAGAAACTGTATGGTGAAGATCGTGTTGTAAGTTTCATACTAACCTTCAAAATTGGATCTATATGTAATCTGTTTTGCTGATCAATTCCTATGCTTACCGCTGCCTCTGTCTCCTTGATGATGCAGCTATTGAGACCTAGACCTAAGAAGCTTGGATTGGGTAAGTAAAATTTATTCCCTTTCAGGAGTAATAGGTGGAGCTGGCCTTGTAATTGTTCTTGGTTTCAGGAACGGCTTACATACATGGTTTGAAGCATGCTTCTGGAAATTTTGTTGTAATTATGGATGCTGATCTATCACATCATGTAAGTGCGATGGTGTTTCTGTATGCCTCTTCTACCAGTTAAATCCATTTACAACACTTCCTGTTTTCTATCACATGTATGATCTCTTCAATCCTTTTTTTGCAGCCAAAATATTTGCTAAGCTTCATCAAGTAAGAAATTTTTTGGTTGACCCTTTTAGGGTTCACAATTATGCCTGATTTACTCAGATCCTTCTAATGTTCTGGTCCATGACATCTTTATAGGAAACAGGTGGAAACTGGCGCCAGCATAGTTACTGGAACACGGTATGTTAAAGGCGGTGGTGTGCATGGATGGAATCTGATGCGAAAGCTAACAAGTAGGGGGGCCAATGTCCTTGCGCAGACTCTTTTGTGGCCTGGTGTATCGGACTTAACTGGATCTTTCAGGTATAAAAACTAATTAACAGAAATGGGCTGTTTCAGACTGTCATAGCTTTAGAGCCAATTTTTTTTTTCCTTCTCTTTTGAAGGCTTTATAGGAAATCAGTGCTTGAAGATGTCATTAGCTCCTGTGTTAGCAAGGGATATGTATTTCAAATGGAGATGATTGTTAGGGCTTCAAGAAAAGGCTACCACATTGAAGAGGTATAATTCATTTCTATAGTTTCATTCTTATGAATGACAGATATTCTAACTTTAAGTGAGCTTCTGTTATCTTTTACTAGTTTGTGTAGGTTGAGTACTTGGTCGTCGGCATGTAAGAGTAAACGTTTTTGTTCTCTTCTGTTTATACCCATATAATTCACTTTAAAACCCCAGGACAAGAAATGGACTTCAGTACTACTGCCTTTGCAACTTATGCAACTAACTTGAATGCTGATTTTGCTTTTCTCAAATTATTCTTTTAACTTAATCTCTGTGAAGATGATTTTCATATTTTGCTCTGCCAATGGGATTTCATGATGGGGAGTATCATGAACTTTTACACTTGAATATGTTATGTCCTAAATTTAACCAGATTGTACAGAAATTATCTAGATTGGAGTTTGGTCATATGGTTCACCTATTTGGTTTTCTTCCTGTCCCCTGCTTCTTTAAGCCATTGAAGTGTGCTGTTCAAACATCAATAAATCATGCAGGTAAACAACTTGTTTAATCCTTTGCATTTTCATTGATTTGATTTTCTATGGTCTACAGGTTCCTATAACTTTTGTCGATAGAGTGTTTGGAAGTTCAAAGCTTGGCGGATCTGAAATTGTAGAGTATCTAAAAGGCCTTGCATATCTTTTGGTCACAACATGAGACCTTTCTACAAATATTACAAATATAGCCAACACAATAACCTATTTATCTGTTTACTCAAGAAGTGACTGGTTGAGATTTAGTGTAGACTCTGCAGCAAAAAATTTTATAGCTTGTTCTTAGTTCCCTTATGTAACCTGACTTTTGATGGCAAACTTAGATTTCAAAAATTATTTTGCTACTGGATGCTTGGCTAACAATGTTTACTCAGGAATGTTATTCAACGGAAATGAAAAGCAAAAGCCAGGGTTGCATTTTACAGGATCAGGACGTTGTGCCAGTTGGTTATTGGTCTTCATTCTTCGCCGTGGCAGCCCTCCTCATCCTTGTTTTATGTTGCTACGGTCTATGATTCTGTCATAGAGAAATTGCAGACAAACATATGAACTAGAGAGACTGCTTATTCAGGCGATTAATGGAGATTGATGAAACTAGGAAATTTCTTTACTTATAGTGCAACAAGAAAATGTAAAAGCTGAATGGGATAATATTTGAGCATCTCAAAAACAAAAGGGGACAATATTTACTGGGCAGTGTCAAACGTCTGGTGGAGTAACCAGAACGAAGCATGATGCTAAAATCCATTGGAAAAGGAATAGAATCCCCAATTTCCTAAAACCAAAAACAAAATGCCAATAAATAAAAACCAATTTCCAATTTTCAGACCCTCCTAACTCTTCTAGCCGCAATTTTCTTCTCAGTGCCAGTCACAGTTGACTTGTTATGGTTGACAGCGAGAGGAGGCTTCTTATTCTCTTTACTCATGCTTCGAAGCAGATACCTAGGAGCCTGAATCTCGCTCCTCTCCATGGAATAAACGGCAGACACTGACTTCCTCAAGTTCTCAAGCTTCTTCGAGTCTCTTCTCTTTGAAGAATCAACTGTTACTCCAAGATGGTGCCCAGTCTTTGCCTCGTTCCCCTTTTCGCCTTTCTTTCTCTTAAGCCTCTCGTTTCTCCTCGCCGAGTACTCGTCGTAAAATCTGCCTCTCTCAAACAGAGGAGTGGAATTGGCGTTGAGACTAGTCTCACCAAAACCAGCGTTTTCCGTTTCCCCATTTCCAAGTTCATTTCCAACCATCCTAGCCAAAGCATGTAACTCGCAAGAAATGGAGCGATACTCGGGTCGAATCTCAGAATCTTCGATTGCCCAAGTACGAATCCGCTTCTGAGATTTCGTTAAAGAACCTTTAACAACAACCAAGCATTTATTCCCAATTAAAAACCAAACAAAAAAGAAAATAAAAATCTAGAGTTGGTGCGAGTTCTTCACCGGGGATACCTGGTGGAGTTTGCAGGGAGGTTGAGTTTGATCGAAGGACACGACGGGGTCGTAGGCGGATAGGCGATTTAGCAAGTGTAGGCTTACGATCAGATTTCATCTTAGACATGATAATATCTTTTTCCTTTCCCTGACAGAGAAACTGCGGAGCTTCAGAGAGAGAGAAACAAGAGTATTAGAGAAAATGATTGAAAGAGAAACCTACGTCGGAATTGTCGAGACAGTTTCTACTTTTTTATTAATAACTTTTTCAGTATGTTGTCCATTTTATTGTGAGACACTGATTTGAGGTTTGAACTTTGAATTTGCACAGGGGAGAGAATGAGGGAGCGTTTCAAACGGTCATATCCATGATCTGACGGTTACAATTGGTGTCACTGACATAAGACATTAGATTTGAAAGGCTTGTTTCAAAATCAAAAGCACACAAAGCCCCAATTGTTGGGCCCAACTAAAAATAAAAGGAAATCAAAACAAAGAGGTATCGAGGATTCAACTGTTGACCCACCCAGGTTGAAAGCATTGATACTGATGATTCAAAAAAAAAAAAAACGAACCCATTTTCTGGGAAGGTTGGTGTGACCTAGTGATATTGCTTAATTTGAACAGATGTGGAAAGTAGTAATGGGCCCCCACAATCAGGCTACGGAAGTTCAGTCCAAAAACCGAAGGGACCGACCGAGGAACCGAGCATAGTTTGATCTGACCCGCCTAATGAGTTCCACAACTTGCAGCAGTCCATCTTTGTATCTTCCACTAAACAAAGTAAGTAATTAATGTAATACTAACGGAGAGACTAACTAAACAAATAAATTAATTAACCTGCTTCTGGAATCCAATCCGATCAAAGATCAGAACATAAAGATAACAATAAAACAAAACGATGACCGTGGCTGGCTGTCACCTTTTGTGGGAGCATTTATTTAATTTTTTTTAATTATTAAATCGATCTTTAACCAAGTAGCGGCAGAGCAGTAACAAAAAAAATATTAAAAAAATAAATAAAAATAAAAGAAGGAAAGCAGGCCGTTGTACGTGGAAAATCCAGCAGACAAACTGACAAACAAAGCCACACATTCTGTTTGAATCCAGTTCATCATCTAAACTAGAAAGTCTTCGCAAATTAAATTTCTTCGTAGAAATTATGAAATAAAACCGACCCAGCGCCAGCAGCGTCTGTGTTTTTCATTTCATTCTGTCGGCCATGGCTGGTCTCTTTCTTCTCTTCTCTTTTTTCCTCTCCTTCTTTGCTTCTTCGCCAAGTTTCTCTTCCGTTTACGCCGACGCTAATCTCACCCAACCTTCTTTTACTCGCATCAACCGCGATCTCTACCATTCCAGGTATGTTTTCTCATTACTTTGTTTTTTTCATGTTACTAAAATCTCAGAATCCGGTTTTTTCTTCAATTTGTGAAAAAAAATTGGTAAAGTTGTTCTCTTTTTTTTGGTGGCGTATGATTTAATATGAATATAGGGTCTTCAAATTTGTCCATCAACGATCAAGCTTATCAGCTCCCATTACTCGAACGATAAGCAAAATATTATAATTTTAACTTTCTTTAATATTTTGGTCGATGAATGAATCTTCTGAACCCAAAAAAAGAATAAAACAGAGTTGGTTTGCTGCAAACTCCTGCGGAAATATTTAAGTTTGAAATACAACTGACAAAGTGAAACCCAAGTAGATTAGAGTAGGGAGATCTCTATAACAAAATGTTTTGTTAATGCTTCAAGTAGGGAGATTTCTATAACAAAGAGTGTTCTTGGTGCTTCCTTATTATGCATTTAATCAAATTGACTGCCTGATATTCCTTACAAGCAGAGACTCAAAGTCTTCTCTAATTTAAACATCTCCAAATATGGTAAATTTAAGCTTGCCCACACTAGTTTCTGGAGAATTACACGATAACCTCCCCTTTTGAATTAATTTGGCATGGTGGAATTTGCCAGACTATATTTGAATGTCAGATTTTGAATTTTCTGCCATACTTTTAAGTTAACTGGTTTTTGGATCACAAGAATCATTGACGTGAGAAGAAAAGGAGTAACAGTCTGAGAATAGACCGAAAATCAAAATGAACTAATGTAGTCTAGATTTTTGAAACTTTTGACTTACCAAGTTTCTGAAGATGATGTGAACGTTCTAGTTCCCAAAACCAAACTTGGGAATTTAGAGCCTTATTATCTTGGTTTCTTGTTTTAATTTATTTCGATACCATTTTGCAGTAATGATTTGATTGAACAGATAAAGTCCCTGGTCCATCGACACCCTGACAAACTCACTGTAGGTGGACTACAACTTCTTATATTTGGAAACAATTTTTGCGTGGGAATTTGGTTTATGATTATTCATGCTATGAACAGGTAGAAACAATTAAAGCTGGAAACAAAGGTTACGAGGCAGAGATCACTGTTGTTACTTATTGCCAGAGTAGAAAGGAGATTGACGACAAGTCAAAGTTTAGGATCCTTCTTGTAAGTTTCCTGCATATTAATGTTTTGTGAATGGTATGGGAAGAACAATTGATGTTTTTGCTTTCTAGTTATTAAAGATTTTAACAGATGGAATCTAATGCTTAAATTTGCATACGATTACTGTATTTGCTAACCTTGTTTCTAATCTGATATGTAGTTAATAGATGATCTCAGATTGGTAATTGCTGGTGTTCTTGACAGATAATTCCTTGTCTTCCAGAGTTTTGGGCAGCATGGAAGGGAGCTTATTACATCTGAACTGGCATTAAGGATCTTGTCAATCTTAAGTGAAGAACAGTTTCTACCCAAGATGGACCAAGCTTCCTTAAATAGTAACCTTGACAACGTAGTTATAAAGGTAGTTTATGTTTACTTGCAAACATTCATGGCTTTTGTTTTCCCACAATATGAATTAATGTATCTGGTGAAGTGAGTTGTTTATGCAAATTTAGTTTCTCTCTATCTTGAATTTTGAGGTTGCTACAGGAGGAAGTATGAATAAGATTTTGTTATTTAATATCTTCATAGATTGATTTTCAGTTGGTAATATGTGTCCCATGTGATGCTAGATTGCTAGATATATATATCATGTAAATTAAAATAATAAAAAAATTGCCTTGATTTCTTTACTTATTTTGGGAAATAAGACTTTGACCATTAGTAACTTGAGTGCTAATATCCAATAACATTGTAGGTAGTGCCCATGGAGAATTTGAATGGTCGCAAACTTGTTGAAGCGGGAGATCTTTGTGAAAGGAGAAACGGTAATGCAATTTATCTTAAAAATATAAAATATCTATGATCTTGTTAGTAACAAGTTGAAACATTTAAATTGGTTTCTTTGGCAGGGAGAGGAGTTGATCTCAACCGGAATTGGAGTGTAGATTGGGGAAAGAAGGAGAAGGTTCATTATGCCTCTCATTTTCTTCATACAAATCCTATTTGATATAGTTCTTAACACAGTTGCATGTTTAAGTTTTATCTTCATTTACATGATGAGGTTTTTCATTTAATTTTTTTCTTCAATTATAGGACTATGATCCATATGAAGAGAATCCTGGAACTGCTGCTTTTAGCGAACCTGAAACCCAAATCATGCGTAAACTTGCCATATCATTTGATCCTCACATATGGGTTAATGTACACTCTGGGATGGAGGTGAGTGATCCTGAATTTCATGTTAACCCTTTCTTTTTCCTTCATTTACCAATTTTTGCCTTAACTATTGTTAGATGCTTAAGCTATTCTTTACTAAGAATTGCAGCATTAAAGTACCTTTTTGGACCTTGAAATCTCTAGGAAATATTCACATGCACTAAAAGGCATCTTCTTTTACCTGAAATGTTTTGTCAAGAGGAATTAATCCAGTTAGTTTGCAATGTGCATCTATACATGACAAAAACTCAAAGCAAACGATAATCTTTGTAATCAAGAGAAAACTTTGTTTGTAGGATATTATATAATGTTGGTAAGAGCATATAACAAAAGATTTGATATCCTGTCTATACCAGATTGAGGAGAGGAAGACTGGTTCTTGTATTTTATAATGTTTTAGTATTTTTGGTTGTCCGTATTTCAGTTTTTGAAGTCAAACTCTAGTACCATACCAGTACCTTTTGCGGAAGAATAGCCATCCCTGCTCAAATATGTATTGATTGGGACTGAATTTAGTATATGTGGGCTTGATAGAGTTAATTTTGCGATATGTCTTTCGTTTTCATTCTACTCACTGATGCCCAAGCTTGCTTTATGCTTTTTGGTCCTTTTCTTTTCACTTAGGGATAGGTCTGAATACTGTCTGTATGACCTACTTCTTGGTTTTGATTATAATTCTTGTAGGCACTATTTATGCCGTATGACCACAAAAACAGAACCCCTGACGAATTGTCATCACATCGAATGAGATTGTTGCTTGAAGAACTGAATAATGTTCATTGCCACAAGCGTTGCATGATTGGTTCGGGTGGAGGCTCTGTCGGGTTTGTATTTTATTCTTAGAAGTGAGGATGATTTGTGATAGCATCATGCTAGTTAAGTACATAAAATCTAATGATAGTAGTCCAAGAATTTGAGGGATAGTTCCATTTCCGAATAAAATATCCTGCATTGGCAACTAATAATTTGTACAGCTTCATTCCCTTTTCTTTTAGGGTTGTCTTTTGGAAGCTATTTTTGGTCAAGCATTTCTATCCTGTACAAGTAATTTATAGTGCATGACAATGACTTCATTCTTCAAATCCTTCATTTTTTACTAGAGCACTCTATAGTTCAGTGAATTACTATGTTTGCAACCAAAGGCATGAGATTAAAAGTCCCAAGCAGGTTTTAATGGAAATCTCTCTGTTTTTCTCACTAAAAAGTAAAAGTAAAAAAGAAATCTTTGTGTTTTAAAATATTTTACTTGTTTTTGGTTCAATCTCATCCCACTAATAACTGAATGTTACTGATTTCAGTTATCTGGCACATGGGACAGCAACAGATTACATGTATGATGTTGTGAGAGTACCCATGGCATTCACCTTTGAGGTATTTGAAATGCAAACTCTCTTTTCACTGAATAACTTAAAGAAAATTAACCTCATTAACAGTTATACCTTGCATGTTGGGTGGCAGATCTATGGAGATGGTACAGCCTCGGCAAAAGACTGTTTTAAAATGTTCAATCCAGTTGACCTTACCACCTTCAAGGTACGTTAACTTGCCTCTAAAATCCACTGCTTACAGTTTTTTATTTTTCATTTTGCTTTTCTAAATATAAGATTGCATGTTTTTACAATTTTTTGAACTTTTTCTAAGTAACAAAGATTTTGTTTGGGTTTTCAGAAAGTTATCAATGACTGGTCTGCTGCTTGTTTCACAATTTTTAAGCTGGGACCACGTCAGCTTGATGTCCATTCCAAGTCTGGTGCATCTAATATGGACAAATGGGTGTCCATAGATGAATATCTTGATGGTTACTTAATGGGTAGAAGAAGTAGATATGAGAAGAAGACGGAGGTGCTTGAGGTTGGAATGCAGGAGATAAGAACATATTTCAGGCTTTTCTTGTTATCCTCAGTGCTGTTACTGTTCATGTTCTGTTCTCGAATTTCAAAAACTAAGGGTGGCAGACAAATTGTTTCGGCTATACCTCTTTGACACTTTACATGGAATACAAAGTGGGGAGGGCTGCACGTTACCTTCTTTGAACTAAAGATGTATGCTGTGATTTTGTACAAGTGAATAGAGTTTTTTTTATTTTTATTTTGTATGTTGTTCTTTGATAATGTAGATGTTATTTTACCTTTCTTTGCGGTGTATCAAAGCTAATGCTTTCACATTTGCTGCAATGGAAACGTGATCCCAATACTAATCAACTTTTTTTTCCAATTAAAGGGATCGACGCTAATCTTTTGAACGTCGTATGTAGGGGATATTAAAATTTTGGCGACCGTGGGAACACAACATTTACATTTAAAACAAGCAATCACGTGCAAGATTTTGATTTTCTTTTTTTTTTTTTTTTGATAACTTTGAAAGCGTTTGCGGGCATCCAGGAGTTGCATGGCGACGGATGGTATTTTCTATAGAATGAAAGAGAGAACAGAGATTAAAAGCAGTCGTCGCTGCTGTTTAAATATTGTTTTCTATATAATGGTTATTGTTTTGAAATATAACACAAGATTGCAGACAGCAGATTAGTTGCTATTTTGTAATAGTGAAAAAAATTGTTCTCTAACCTAAATGAAAAAGAAGAAAGGGGAGGGCTTCGTCATGTCTTATGTACAGTAGTCCTAGCGTATAACAAGTGTCCTCATTCCAAGCTTCGGAACACAGCTCCTTGAGTTCAACGATTCCCAAGAGTCACCCGATGATAACCCTGCATGGTAGCATGAATTAATGGTTCCTGCAAAACAGTTTCTGAAGGAAAACAATTAACTAGATATATAGCAGAAGATTGTCATATGTTACTTGGTATAAAATGACCATTGGTTTAAAATATCCATTCCCTTTCAATTCAAAAAAACTTAATTGTTGATTCTTTTAAACTGAGTCACTTGTGAGCCAAAACTGCACAAAAGAACTTGCTTTCTTTCTTTCAAGATGGCATTTTGCAAAATGTTCAAACATCAAAAAAAGGAAAATGGCTACTAACCTCAAATTGATAACTCAAACAACAGTTCATTCCGTTATAAATTGCTTTAGTCACATGGATTATGGAATGTCAACTATGACTTCACTGTTTGCTTCATGTCTCTCACAGCAGACCGTAACATTACCCTAGCTTTTCTATCAGGAGTGCAACCAGACAAAATCATCTCTTCCTATACAGCTGGGACCTGAATTCAAACGACACAGAGTATCTTTAAATAACAATAAATGGATGCTATAAATATAAATAGATGACATGGTGCAATGCTTACATCAACAGCAAGAAAAGTTGTAGCAGCAGTGATCAGAATTAGTACCACAGATCTATTGGCTCTTTCAACATTTTAGTGAACAGGACAAGAAGTAAACTGGAATGAATGTTGCTATATGCAAGAGAAGAGAGGGGGAGGGGGCGGGAGTCAGATGTGGGACCATAATATGAAAGTTTAAGGTTGTTTTCTGTTGAGGGTGTCTTCACAATCAAGACTCAAATCTGCAATAACTATAGCTAAATCAGCCAACATATAAAGAGCAAGAACCCAAAATTGGCAAAGAGAAAAGGCAGTAGGCTACTAATCCAAACGGCCATGCATAAAAAAGGCGCAGAAAATATTATTTGTGGTATAGGAAAGCAGAGGAGGCTAATATCTCATTCTCATAGCAGAAAGGACACATTAATTAATACCTTATAAAACTCGTCAATACAGATAAGAGCTTTTAGAAGTGTAGTATAGGTAACTACATCTGGTTTCACATCCTGTATATAAATTGGACCAAATAATAATGTCAAAAGTATCACTTAAAAGAATAGTACTAATAATTTCAAGGCAGGCAAACAAAGGTAACAGGGTACTCACATTTACTTTCATATATTGCAATACAGCGAAGGCCTCAACATCCCTTCTATCCTCACCAAAAGCATCGGTTAGTGAATTGAGAGCCAAGAGATCAGGCTTTAAGCCATCTGCTCTGATAATCCTTAATGCATATATTGCCTGCTCAGATAAACCCTGTTTAAAAGCAGAAAGAAGGATAATAAAGGTATGCCCTCAACATCTCATCCAATAGAGCAAGCTCTTGCTAAACCTCAAACTTTAAGTTGAATAATAAACTGACAGGCTGTGGAAAATGCAGTCTTTGTGCCAAGCAGATCATTAGACTAGCATTTTTTGTTCATTGCAACAACATACACCCAAATAAACCCTCCATAAGATTTTAACTTACTAGCCTAAAGTACATCTGGTACACTTTCCCAACAATTTCCAAGTAACCAGGAAACATGCGAGAGAATTCTCAAGATACAGACCATATTGAAGAGGATCAAAATTGTCAACAAATCTATATACTATGAAGTCACCAACACATAAAAGCTTTACGTGTGACACAGCTAACTAAGCCTACCAATGGAGGAGAATATAGTCCATCATGTGTTTCAATCTATGATGGTATAGCTGCCATAATGTTGAAAATTTCCATCTAGCACAGCTATGTCATTGCTTACAAATAAGACAGCAACAAGTAACTGTACAGCGGCCATCAAATTGATTAAAGTACGCATATCATAGCAGTGCATGAGTCAGAATTAAGTAGGAAACTGTGGCCAAACATGAGAGTTGAATGAGAACTGAAACAATGATAGGATAACGTACCCTCTGTGCATAGGCATTTATTAAGGCATTATACATGGTTGAGGAAGGTTTTAACCCAGCAGACTTCATGAGCTCCAAGCACTCAAAGGCATCACTAAACCTCCCAGACTTTCCATAAATATCTACAAGTGTGGTATATGTCACAATATTACGCAACAAACCCTGAGTCTGCATCTTCCCGAACAAGCACTTCAGACTACCAGCATCTCTCCTGTTCTCCAAATGAATTTATCATAATATCATCCGTAGCAGTGCATGCTGAATACCCTTTTTCCTTCATTTCCTCGAACAATTCCTCAGCTCTGTCGTGCCCCCCTGCTTTACAATGGCAATCTATTAGCGTATTCCAACTAACAGTACCTGGCTCAATACCCTCTGATAACATCCGATCAAACGTATCCATGGCATGATCAAGACAGTTATACTTCCCGAATGTATCAATCATCACATTATAAAAAAGCCTATCTGGTTGAATCCCATTACTCTTCATTTCCCTCAAAACCTGAAATGATCTTTGCCATTCTCCTTTGTTTTATATAACTAGCTAAAGTCCTACCATAAACAAAAGAATTCGGCTGCACATTATTGGCTTCCATCTGTTTCAACACAGTTCTTGCACTCTCCCCTCTACCAGCATTCACATAAGCATCAACTACAAGACTATAAGTATGATCATCAGGTGAAACCCCACTTTTTTCCATCTCGGATATAACTAACTCTGCATCTTTCAAGGAACCCGCTTTCACAAATCCTTTAAGAAGCGCATTATAAGCTCTGGTTCTTTGCTCCAATCCACTTCCTTTCATTTCTTCAAAAACAGCTTCAGCCCCCGCCATCCTCCCACAACAACCTAACGAATACATAACCGCCACGAGAGTAACCGTTTTCGGGTTCAACCCAATTGCTTGCGCCTTAGCTAAAAACTTTAAAGCCCGGCTTGGATCATTTGCTTTAGCGAAACCAACGACTATATCATTCAAAAGCTGGCCATCGACCTCAATTTCCCAATAAAGCTTCTGCAAAAGAGATGAATCAATCTCGTTGTTTCTAGTAAGCAACTGAATTATCAAGCTGTAATTCACAAAATCTGATTGCTAACCATCGTTAGGCGTTCTAGACATAAGATTAAGAGCCTTTTCGAGATCGTTGTTGCGGGCGCACGCGTTGATTAAGGCGTTGTATGTTAAGGGAGTTGGGGTCTGCCTCTGAGAGAGTAAAAACGCTTCGTATAGCTTCTGGAGCGGCGAAGGGCGTGGATTAGAATTGAGTAGAAAAGTTCGTAGGAGAAACAAACGTTGTGTCTTTGAAGCCATGAAACGACGGCGTAAGCTAAGTACATAGAAGAGGAGGACGAAGTGGAACATAGTGACTTCAATAGAGAGTGCCAAACTGGAGCAGGTACCGCCCGGTATGACTCGGCGAGCTGGAACTCGGTAGGGTCAAGCGAAGTGGGTGAGGCTGAGTCGGAGTCTGAGTCAGACTCCATGTTGGAGCGGGAGACGTAGTCGAGTAACGGAGTGAAGTCGTAACGGCGCTTGTGAATAGAAAGAACATCGTTTTGGTCATCATTTCCATCGTCATATCTGTCTCTATCTCTACCTTTATCAATTGTGAGGGTGCTGGAGGTTTCAGTGGCGGCAGCCATGTAGAGAGACGTTTGGAGGCTGACGTGGCAGCAGGAGCAATCTTTTATTTCTGCGTCGTTTGGAGATGGGAGAGAGAACGAAATTGCTTTAATCGGTTCTTCGCCGGTTACTTTCGTGGTCGTAAGTCGTAACCGTGGCGAAGCAGTTTTTTTTTTTTTTTTTAAAGAAAATCAATTTAATGCAAAGCGACGCCGTTTAATGTAAAGGAAATGAAGTTTTTATCTCCTATATCGCGACCTACGGGATGTTGTTTTTTGTTTTTCCCATTCATAGCATATTAGCATAGCAATTAAGAAAAACGTACACATATGTTTCATAAATGCAAATAATCAAGTATGATATTTATATTAATAGTTTTCATGAGAGGTTTAATAATATGGCAAACCTTTTGGCATTCCAATAACTTCAAAAGTTGAAATAAAATTTCATTTTCCTTTGAAAAAACACAAAAAAAAAAAAAATCAATAAAAACGAATTATAATTAAATATTACAAAGATTTGTGTGATTAAGGTTTGGTTAATATTGTGAAACAACTTGTTTAACCTGCTTTCATGATCTCTTATTTTCAAGCTTGTTCAAAATTAACATAAATTATTTATGAAGTGAGTATAGATTTTGGTGAATCAACAATTACATTACAATTAAATATATTGAAAAAGAAGCACAACTTGATTAACTTTGGTCAAATGCTCGCAATGAGGTAAGGCTGCTACCATATTCCATCTAAATCTTGTTTATATATATATATATATAATTATCATCAATTTTGGTGAATCAAGGATGGCTTCCCTCTTTAATTACATAACTCATTCATATGTCCAATACTAATTGCACAATATTAGTTTTAAACTACAATGTCAATCAAAGAACACTTGTCTCAATTTAAACGACTAGTGTTGGTGCCTATGACAACTTTATTTAATATTACTTTGTATCATACATATGATTATATCATATATGAATTATTCGATTTATTACAAAAAGAGAGGAAATATAAAGATCTTTATTATTTTTATGAATAAAAAAGGGCTGGAGGAAGTGTAATGAATTTAGGCAAATTCAATCCATTATCAAATCATCTTGTTGGGCTGACCTTAAATATAAATTTAGGCCCATCTTGTACCTAGATAACCAGTTTCACTCTCCCGGCCTGCCCAATGGATTGTGCTTTTTACACACCGTACAGTCTGCCTCTCTGGGTTAGTATTTTTACCCTACTTGAAATGAAAAATAAAACATGTGTTGATATTAAGTGGCGGTGCTCAAAGGCAACGGTATATAATGAACCTAACGAAATAGGTAGTAGCAATTCAACCAAAAACCCGTGCCGCTATTTTATACTCTGTTAAGCATCGGTGTTAGGGTTTAAATATATATAAAGAAAAAAAACCTCGGCGGCTTTGCATTTGATGTTTCGTTAGGGTTTCTACGGTGCAGCTCACCATGGGAGGATCTCGAGTTCAAGTCAATAAGCCTCACAAGTCCCGTTTCTCCTCCAAATCTTCCAGGAGTATTCACAAAGTCTCTCAAAAAGGTCCCCCCTCTATTCGACTTCGATGACTCAAAAATAGTTTTTTGTTTTTGTTTAATTTCATTTTTTTTACTTTGAATTTTTATCAGTTTTCTGAATGATTCTTTTACCTGTTTGGTGGTTTAGATAAGAATCGTATTGCAAAATCAGACCGAAATGTAACGAAGGGAGCCCGAGCTGCTCGG
The DNA here is from genome assembly GCF_047325235.1 of Durio zibethinus. Classification (NCBI taxonomy): domain Eukaryota; kingdom Viridiplantae; phylum Streptophyta; class Magnoliopsida; order Malvales; family Malvaceae; genus Durio; species Durio zibethinus. Next base: position 685,096 of record NC_143181.1, read on the forward strand.
CTTCAGCGAAGCAAGATGGTGATTGATAATAAATTCGAATGTTTCTGATGCTTAACTGGTCAATTTATTGTCGTGAGCATCTCACATTGGCAAATTCTATTTGGTTTTGCAGCTACGAGAACAGAAAAGGGCAGCTCTTTTGAAAGAGAAAAGGGCTTCAAGTGGATTGGCCAGCCCTCCCCGCGTCATTGTAAGCTTTTTGTATAAATTAAATCTTCGGATATTGTTGCTTTGAGTTGGTTTTTTTTCATCCTTGTGATTTTTTTTCCCGACAGCTTCTTTTCCCGCTTTCTGCATCTGTGAATGTAAGTTCACTTGCTGAAGACCTTTTGCGATTGCTATCAACAGAATGTACCGGAGTTTTGTCATCAACAGTTGCTTCTTCCGAGTATAAACTGAGACTAACAGTAGGCATCATTACCCCCTTTTTCATGTTTTATTTAAAGACAGCTGCGACATGATAACAGGGTTTCAGGCATTACTTTTCTTTAATTTTTCGTTTTCAATGATGGATTTCTGTTTATCATTATTAGAAGTTTGGTGTAATGCGATTGTTGAAACGTACGGCTTTAATCCATGATATGCAGTGCAAAAACTTGCAAGCATCTAACTTTTAAGTTATTCTTTCTAGGTACTGCAAGCTCCTCATGGGGATCTATTATCATGTATGGAAATGGCCAAGGTACAAATTGTCCACAGTATGGTGATATATTATGTTGACCTCGTTTAGTACCACTCTTCTTTGTTTTATTTTGTTCCCTTTAATGGTCAACTGCCTTTTGAATTGTAGGTTGCTGATTTGATTGCTTTTGTGGCATCAGCTACTGAAGGAGTCAGGTGTGACTATATTGATTCATTTGGAAGTCAATGCCTTTCGGTGTTCAGGTCTCTTGGTTTACCAAGCACTGTTGTCTTGATTCGTGTATGTTATCAGTTTATGGCTCTATGTGGTTTGTGTACTTGTGACATTTCTAGCAAAGCGAGTAATGAGGTTAAAGTTTTTTTCCTCCAGGATCTACCTACCGAGCTTAAAAGACGAAATGATGCAAAGAAGATCTGTACTTCTAGTCTTACTTCTGAATTTCCAGAGGATTGTAAGTTTTATCCTGCGGATACAAAGGATGACTTGCACAAGGTGATTTTCTCTGCCATGAATTATCTTTTTGAGTTCAATCTCTGACATTGATTTATCTGTGAATGAATGAGATTGAGATGGAATTGAATAATGATTGTTTTCCATTTATGCACATGTTTTTTCGTTTCTAATACGCTTCACTGATATGCTGATTGCAGTTCGTGTGGCTTTTCAAGGAGCAAAGGCTCACAACTCCTAACTGGCGAAATCAACGGCCTTACCTCATGGCACAAAAGGTAATTATAAATTATTGTAAAGTTTTACTTGAATTTCTACTAAGGTGGCATACATGATGAGGAAACTTTAACATAGGGTATTTTGGCAATGCAAATCTTGGAGATGTTTTGACATGCATCTTAAAGAAAAGTTGAGTTATAGGTTTGACTCATTCATTTTGTGATGGGTAGACAAATCCTTTTATATTCCTGTTAATTTTGTTTTATATTACTTGTTTGTGTCAAAAACCTTTGAAGGTTAAATTTTACAGACTTCTATGTTTTAGGTTGATATGGTTCAAGATGATTCCAGTCCAGGAAAGTGTACTCTTCTCCTCACTGGTTATACACGTGCTCGCTGCCTCTCTGTGAACCAGCTGGTAATTATAGCTCTCTAAGCTTGTGCTTTACATGTTTATCCGGTGTTTGTTTCTTACGCTCTTTTACATTAGGTTCACGTCTCTGGTGCGGGGGATTTCCAGTTGAGTAAAATTGAAATTATAAAGGATCCTACCCCTTTAAATACCAGAAAAGAGCATGATGCTATGGATTCTGATGATATTCAAGTTGTTGAGGTACTGCTCCATTTTCTTTCATGTAGCATCTGGTATCACTGTTAAGATTACTGTGGTGATTTAATTAACATGATGATTAGATCTTCAAGGTAATTTGATCACTAGTGATATTATATTATCATATATGGTATAATATTATAAGTCACTAGTGATGTTAAATCACAGTGTTTGGTCTTGCATATTTCAAAGACCACTGGATGTAAACACCCCAAATAACCTTATTGTTAATAATAAAAATATTTAAAAGAAATCAACAATTACAATTTTTATTGAATGAACGATTTCTAATATAAGAATTCATTGTTGTATAGAAAATTATGGGTATTAACTAGTTTTGATGAGTATAATTTGAAATTATTGACATGTTCACATTTAAGGTCACATAAGTTGTCTAATATTACAAAAACTAAAAATTTGGGCAGTAACATATTTTGGTAGGCATCACTTTGATAAATTTATCCTGAAATGATTTTGAAGATCACTCTCCTGGTGATGAAATTTTCCCACCCTTTTGGATGGGATTTAGATCACCTCACAAGACAGTGATCTAATCACTCTGGTGATCTAAGATTTCTACCATGTAGGATTTCCAAGTTACTACCAAACACTGTGATAAGTGATTAAATCACTCCATAGTAAACGCCATCTAAAGAGAATTCATCACTATATTAGAAATGAGTCTTTATTTTGTGTACTGGATTGCAATGAAGTGGGTAATGAGCCTTTTGTTTTTGCTTCTTTGGTTCCAGGTTCTTCATTCCCTAGCTCCTGATCTGTTAAACCTGGAGCCTTTGCTTGTTGAGAATGTTCCAGATCCACTTGCTGGAGAACAGGTAATTTGTTTGAGTATCTAAGCTTTAAGTATCATGTTTCCCATCTCCTATTACTCAGTGCTGTCACAACTTGCCTTGTTGGCATGTAGATTAACAGAGTTACTACTCTGGCCTCCTCATTCTTGTTGAGTACTGACTTCCCTAATATTGTTTCATCTCATATTAACTGTTTCCTTCAATTATTAGTCTAATGTGGTCTTTTGGAGTAATAGACATGTAACTAAGATTTAAGGAGATTTTGTGTTGAAAAATTATCTGAATATGCTTAATAGATGAGTATAACTAAATCGAATTGAGACATCAGAACAACCATTGGTTGTATTTTCATACTTTTGCATCCATATTAGAAGTGTGCCTTTAAGAAGATGATTAAGTTGCCACTTGTCTCCAATTTGACCTTCAAACTATTTTTGTATCAGCTTAGCTAACTTGTAATTAAGGTTTCTTAAATTAGTTAAATTATTTGATATGTACACCCGCATGCATACATCTAGTTGAAGTTGGGGATGTTGAGTGCAATTTATAGTGTTGTTTTATTCTGACAGACGTGGCCCACAGAGGCAGAAATGGCTGAGGCTGATAGAAACCAAAAGCAAAAGAAGCTGAGAAAGAGAACTCTCCCTCGAGGCACTTCTGAGTATCAGGTCTGAATCTTCTTGACAATTTTTTGGCATTCTGTAAGAGCTGCTGTCTTCTCTTCTGTTTTTATTTATCATATATTTATGGATAATGATCTAGTTGTGATGACTTCAATAACTGCGTTGTAGGCTGCTTGGATCATAGATGATACAGATGAAGAGCATTCTGATGCCAAGGATGATGGTGATGATGATGAGGATGATGATGGCATGGTATTGGATGAAGGAGAAAGTGGTTTTCCTAGTCAAGAAGGCGCCAATAATCTAGACTTTGATGAAGATCAAGCTTCTTTGTACTTAAGGGACTCTGATGAAGAAACTGAAAATGATTCAATGATGATGGTAAGTCTCCTTGATGCATCTGTTCTGATTCAATTTTTACATAACTAATTGTAAAGAAGTGCCAGCTATACGTTCTTGCATATCTTTGCTCCATGTGGCATGCATGACATTTTGTCTTTTTCTCTTGAATATTCAGTATGTTAATTTTTTTTTTCTCTACATGCAGGAAGGGGAGAATTTGACAAGGGAACAGATAGAGGATGAGATTAAAAAAATAAAAGAGGCACATGCTGAAGATGAGGGTATTTATGTTTTCTTGACTGCTAGTAGAGTTTTGTTCAGAGCATTGCTAATCGTTTGTTGTCGATTTTTTTGTGTAAAGTTGGAATAATCTACATATTAAAAAGGGGAAAACCTAGAATTAGAGTAATTTATTATAACTGACTGACCCTTTCAAGCCCTTTGATGTAAATTGAAGCCACTATTTAAGTCTTCAAAGTCAAGTACAAGTGAGAGGGCATGCATGTGATAATTAGTTAGTAGTTATCAAGTTGTAAAATGAGGTAGGGCAGCTATCCCTCTACACAAATGCGCATGCCTATGCATTTTCTCGTACACTCTTTTTAAATCATCACAACTATGTATAAGCATCTCGTCATCTAGATGCTAATATACTTTGATTAATTGTTAATTTCAGAGTTTCCAGATGAAGTGGATACTCCGCTAGATGTTCCTGCTAGAAAGCGATTTGCGAAGCACAGAGGTGTCAAGTCCTTTAGGACATCCTTGTGGGATCCCAAAGTAATCTTATTGTGATACCATTCTTATAAGCTATATTGTGGGTTATTGTTATAAGTGTTATTAAAATTTTAGCTGGTGATTATTAGGAATCTCTACCTCCAGAATATGCCAGAATTTTTGCGTTTGACAACTTTGCAAGAACACAGAAGCATGTTATTGCAAAATCCTTAGAATTGGAGCAAGAGAGCAGAGACGACTGTGCCCCAGCTGGTTCATATGCAAGACTTTATATCAAGGAGGTACCTCTTGATGTTGCTTCAAAATTATGTGTGGTCTCAAGGACAGCACCCATTATATCATGTGGTCTCCTGCAACATGAGTCCAAGATGTCTGTCCTCCATTTTAGGTATCTTCTTTCGTAACATATTCCTGTTTAGACTTTCCTGGTTATTAGTAATAGCAATTTACCCATATTTATCTTTCTTATCTAGTACTTATGAAATTATTGGCAGTATAAAGAAGCATGATAGCTATGATGCTCCTATTAAAGCTAAAGAAGAATTCATATTTCATGTTGGTTTCCGCCAGTTTGTTGCTAGGTAATGCTCTTTTTACACCTTACTACGGCCTTGGACTTTTTACCAAAATTCTGAAATCCCTCTTTACTTATTTCAGACCCATATTTTCAACTGACAATATTAATTCAGACAAGCACAAGATGGAAAGATTTCTTCATGCAGGGCGTTTTTCAATAGCTTCAATATATGCTCCTATTTCTTTTCCACCTCTCCCTTTGATAGTTCTGAAGGGTGCAGGAGGAGCCAGCACACTTACAGTTGCTGCTGTTGGTTCCTTGAGAAGTATTGACCCGGATAGAATAATTCTAAAGAAGATTATTTTAACTGGGTATGGATTTTTTTTTTTTAAGATAAAATTTAATTGATGTTATGATCTTGTAATTTAATTGATGTTATGATCTTGTATCTTATAGTAGGATTCTACTGGCTAGTTTTTAATGCAAATATCTGTTGAATTATATACCTACAATTTCGGGCTTAAGAAATACTACCTATCAAGAGTATGAATGGTTGTTGTAGTTTGGATTTGTTAAGTTGGATTATATCTTGATGCAGTTACCCTCAACGAGTATCCAAGTTAAAAGCCACTGTACGATATATGTTCCATAACCCAGAGGACGTGAGATGGTTCAAGGTAGGATAATCTTTGCAAGTGATGTAAAATATTTTGTTTAGTACCAGAGTAGCCTGTGGAAGAATTAGTGTTACTTAAATTATAATTGAAATTCCTGATTTGGATGTGGTTGCAGCCTGTGGAAGTATGGACAAAGTGCGGTCGCCGTGGTCGAATTAAGGAACCTGTTGGCACACATGGTACGTGATTCCTCTCAAATATACATATGTAGCTATATGGCCATCTTTATCTGTGGAATCATACAATCGAGAAGTCAATAAGAATGCTTTACATAAGGAAGTGGTTTCTTTTCTTCTTTTGGCCAATCTTATCTGCTAGTAACATTTGTTTTAAACCCCTCTTTCTGGAAATAAAGGAAGAGTGGGGAGAGAGGAATATGGTTATGCATAATGTTTTGAGGTTCTGTAGAGATGGGATGTTTTCTTAGAACGGTAATATTTGTAAAATAAGGTGTCTGTAAGGGGGTTTTGCTTTTTGTTGTGCTATTATAAATTGATTTTTGGTACTTTTAATCTTCTAATAGGAATTGAATGTGTTGTGTTATTCATTGACTGATCATAATTCATGTGTCATTTTTTTTCTTGGAGGATGTTAAAATGCACTTCTCTTTGAGGAAAAAGCTGAGTAGTGATTTTTCCTTTTTCTTTTCTATCAGGAGCAATGAAATGCGTATTTAATGGGGGCCTTCAGCAACATGACACTGTTTGCATGAGTTTATACAAGCGTTCATATCCGAAGTGGCCGGAACACCGGTTTCCTCTTCTTAATGCTTGATTAGGAGCTTCTGTTTTCTAAAGATAGGAGCAAGCCATCAGGATCTTCTGCTTGCCCATGTTGGGAATGAAGCACCGGTTCAGAATGTCAATTCCAATTTCATGTTTGCTGTTGATAAGCTACGTGCAGTTGGGAGAATGGTCCATTTTTAGTTTTTTACCCTGCTATCTTCTTCGTCCTCTGTTTGGTGTGTTGGGTTTTTTGTGCATCTTGTGGGACAGTTGAAAAAATTTATTAAATATATTCATTTGATAAAAACTGATGAGGGGGAAAAACAAGGTGGGGGGGGGGGGGGGTGTGAGGAAGAAAAGCTTGATTTTTGTGTACGGGTCTGATTTTGTTTATCTCAATCATCATCAATAGTAGGTATTTTATTTATGAGCTTATGCTTTAATCTCAACTTATTAAATTAAGAAAGATCATATTCTTCGTGAGTAAATGAGAATTCAATATGGGCTGGTTCGTTTATTAATCATCTCAGAATTACCAACCCCACTTTCAATGGTCTCTATTTTAAGGAGCTTTTCGTTCTGCGCTAGCGTAACCATGTCTTGCTCGTACCAGAAAACCTACGATTCAATCCCGTATCTCAATTTTGTATCCATGAGAACAATGATGTTCATGAATGAAGTTTCTGAGTTGTTGGAAGCAGTGCAAGTAACCCATAGAGACTTTACCCAGCCAAAAAATATCTCATAAAGGCCGAAGTTGCACCAACTACTAAACCCAATAAAATCAGTTTCACCAGCCCAGCAGCACCAGACGATGCCTTACCCATCTCCTCTCCCGAGATCTCCTCAAGTGATATATGCATATAGCATTAAATGCCTCCCTTATGTCATCTTTAACCCAGATCCTGAATTAAATATCAAAGGGCCCTTTTTCGTCTTTGTGCCTAATTGGTTAAAAGAATTTGACATGGTCAAGGCACTTTGAATGTAATTAATTAGCTGCAGGCTTACCTGTGAAGAGTCAGTTGCAACCTTTTCCTTTAGCCCGAAAGTGCAAGGTGGAGATTTTATCATACACGTGTTTAGTGTATGAACGACATTTGCCCTGTTGTTTTATATAGCAAGTAACCCCATCGGTTCTTCCCTTACATTAAACCAATTACCCTATTATTTGCATTATTCCCTCTTTTAAGTAATATGACTCCCTGCATCTGCTAAACCAGTATGTTCATGTTTGATTTCTGAGAAAGATGAGTACGAGAATTCTCTTCTCTTGCCTTGATTGATAAGATTATACAATCGGTTTCATCGAGTCCGAGAGAAAAGGTCACAGTAACGATTTTATTTTGAACGTTCAGAACCTGACCTTTTTAATTAGGCACTGGGTTACAAGCTTTGCGGAGGATGCAAGGAAGTTTCCCATGTTGCGCTCCCTTGCAATCAAGATTATATTTCATTTTCTTACGTGCCTATCGAAAAGAAGGCCTCTTTTTGTAACCCCAAAAAAAAAAAAGGAAGGCCTCTTTTTGTAACCCAAAAAAAAAAAAAGGAAGGCCTCTTATAGCAGAATTTGTAACTTAAAATAATTACCACGACAAATTAACAAGAATAAGCTTCATCCTGAGGTTTAAAAGGACTTGGATCCAGGGAAGCAAACGAGAGTATCTCCGTTTTACTTTGTAATATTGCCATGTCTTTTTCATCCAATGTCACCCATGCTTCTATTCCATCACCATTTCTTGTTTCAATCAAAAACACCAAATTCTGAAACACTAAACCATCTATGCCACCAGGACTCACCCAGATGGGCTTTCCCCATCCGAAATCAGCTTCATAGATACCTACCTTCCACATACTGCTAAATGCAAAATAATCAGCTCCTCCATTAGAGTGCACTTCACCTAACTCTATGAGGCACTTGCGAACCTTTTGGAAACCTTTCTCACCTTGTAATTGTTAGACAAACTCACCACTAGTTTCCGTTATCGATTTCCTTAAGAGAGCCACCAATGACTGTAATTCTAAATTGGCCTCTGCATGGCACTGTTAGTGTGTTAGTGGTTGAAGCATGTTAGTGTGTTAGTGGTTGAAGCAACTAAGTATGGCATTTCTGCTGAAACTTTCTGACAGCAGATTAGTCTAGGTAAAATGATGGGTCTGTGCATGGTGACCCATGCTGTTAGGCCAACTACTTTTGTATTTTTGAAGCCTATAAATTAATGAAATGAAGCTCATGATCAAATGAGCCAATTTACTTCAAGTAACAGATTAGTTTCTCTTGTTTTCTGCTATAAATCCTTCAATTGGTATCAGAGCATTCCTTAAGTTCTTAGAGGATTTGTGAGTCCCAAAAATTGAGTGAAAAGCCATCAAACACTTTCCAGCCAGCCTTTGTCAACCTTAAATGGCCTCAAGCAATTGCTCTTTACCTCCACCTGCTATTTTTTCTGGTGAAAACTACCAGATATGGGCTGTCAAAATGAAGACTTATTTGAGTGCTTTTGATTTGTGGGAAGTGGTGGAAAATGAGAAGGAACCACCACAACTTCCTGCAAATCCAACAGTAACTCAAATGAAAAATTATAGTGAAGAAAAGACAAAGAGGTACAAGGCTAAAAGCTGTATTGAGTCTTCAGTTTCTGATGACATATTCATTAGAATCATGACTTGTGAAACTGCAAAACAAGCTTGAGATGTGCTCAAGAAAGAGTTTCAAGGCAGTGACAAGACAAGACAAATGCAAGTGTTGAATCTTAGAAGAGAGTTTGAAGTCTTAAAGATGAAGGAGTCTGAAAATTTAAAGGAGTACAATGACAGACTCATGAAGATAGTAAACAAGATTAGATTACTTGGTGAGGAGCTGTCAGACAAAAGAATTGTAGAGAAGGTTCTTGTCAGCTTACCAGAGAGGTTTGAGTAAAAAATCTCATCCCTTGAAGACTCTAAGGACCTGACCAAGATAACTCCAGCAGAATTGTTCAATGCTCTATAAGCTCAAGAGCAAAGAAAGGCTATCAGACAAGAGGATTCAACAGAAGGTGCTTTTACAGCCAAGGAGAAAGCCAAGATGCAAACAGAAAGCAAAGGCAGAAAACAAGGATATCAAAGAAACCAAGGTTCTAGAAACAGTGAAAAGAAAGGAAAATTTTCACCATGCTCTCACTGCAAAAAGACTACTCACTTGGAGAAATATTGCTGGTACAGACCTAACATACAATGTAGGTACTGTAAGCAGCTTGGTCACATGGAGAAGGTATGTAAAAATAAAAAACAGCAGCAGCCAGATTAACAAGCCAGAGTTGCTGACAATCAACAACAGCTAGAAGAGCAAGTTTTTGTTGCAACTTGCTATGAAACCAGAACTTCCTCCAGTGCATGACTCATTGACAGTGGCTGCACACACCATATGACATCTGATATCAACATATTCAAAGAACTAGACAAGACCTGCACCTCTAAAGTTAGAATAGGTAATGGTGATTTCATAGAAGTCAAAAGAAAAGGAGTAGTGGCAGTTAAGACACCAACAGGTACCAAACTCATTTCAGATGTGTTATTTGTGCCCAAAATAGATCAAAACCTGTTGAGTGTAGGACAGTTGCTAGAAAATAACTACTCTTTAGTTTTCAAAGACAAGGCATGCATAATTCATGATCCCACTGGCCATGAACTCTTTACTATTAATATGAAAGGAAAATGTTTTTCCTTGAATTGGCATGAAGCAAACTCCTCTGTATATGTTACTTCACATGATGAATCTTCTTTATGGCATAAAAGGATGGGACATTTCAACTACAATGCATTAAATTTCATGCATAAAAATGATCTTGTATTAAACATACCTATTGTTGAAGTCAGTGCTGGAGTGTGTGAAGTCTGTCAACTAAAAAAATAAAGTAAGTTGCCATTTGCAATTAACAAAGCATGAAGGGTAACTGAAAAATTATAACTTGTTCATACTGATGTTTGTGGTCCTATGAAAACCTTGTCCTTGAATGGCAGTAGATATTTCATTGCTTTTATAGATGATTTTACTAGAATGTGTTGGATTTACTTCATGAAACAAAAGTCTGAAGTTGCAAATGTATTTTGGAAGTTCAAGGCTTGGATTGAGAATCAAAGTGGCTACAAAATCAAGATCATAAGGTCAGACAATGGTACTAAATACACATCTGACAGATTTAATGAGTTTTGTGAAGTTACAGGAATTGAACACCAACTGACAGCAACTTACACTCCACAACAAAATGGAGTCAGTGAAAGGAAGAATAGAACAATCATGGAGATGGCAAGATGCATGCTGTTTGAGAAGAATCTTTCAAAGAAATTCTGGGCAGAGGCAGTCAATACCTCTGTCTACTTGCTCAACAGGCTGCCCACAAAAGCTTTGAAGGAAAACACTCCTTTTGAAGCCTGGAATGGAAGCAAACCATCAGTGCACCACCTCAAAATTTTTGGCAGCATCTGTTATGTGTTCGTTCCTGATATCAAAAGGGACAAGCTTGATCAAAAAGTAAAAATATGTATTTTTTTGGGCTATAGCAACATCACCAAAGGCTATAGGACTTACAATCCACTTACAGGCAAGATGATTGTAAGTAGGAATGTGAGATTTAATGAGCAAGCTGCCTAGAATTGGGAAAAATCAAAGGGAGAATCAGTCAAGCAAATTACTGCAGACATGATAAGCTTCCAAGATCAAGAAGATTATATGTTTGAAAATGAAATCATTAATCATGAACCAGTGAGAGGAATAAGACCACTCACAGATATTTATCAAAGATCAAATGTTGTCATTCTTGAACCTGCAAGCTTTGAAGAAGCTGTCAAATTTTCAGAGTGGAGAAATGCCATGAAGGAAGAGATTCAAATGATTGAGAAAAATCAAACATGGATGCTGGTTGACAGACCAAGTAACAAAAACATCATTGGTGTCAAATGGATTTTCAGAACAAAGTTGAATGCTGATGGTTCCATCAACAAACTTAAAGCTAGATTGGTAGCTAAAGGCTACTCCCAACAGCTTGGTGTTGATTTTTCAGAGACATTTGCTCCAGTTGCAAGGTTGGACACTATAAGGCTGCTATTAGCCTTAGCAACTCAGCAAAGTTGGAAAATATACCAACTTGATGTCAAATCTGCCTTCTTGAATGGTTATCTTGAGGAGGAGATCTACATTGAACAACCTGATGGTTTTGTTGCCAAAGGACATGAAGGTAAAGTCTATCTATTCAAGAAGGCTTTGTATGGATTAAAACAAGCTCCCAGAGTGTGGAATTCCAGAATTGATGATCATTTACTGAAGTTAGGATTCAAGAAAAGCCTCAGTGAAGCAACATTGTACATTAAAGTTTTTAACAGTAATAATCTGTTGATTGTTTCTTTGTATGTTGATGATCTTCTTGTGACAGGTAGCAAATCAGCTCTTATGAAAGATTTTAAGCTCCAAATGCAGGAAATTTTTTAGATGACAGACATGGGAGAAATGTCTTATTTTCTTAGAATGGAGATTCATCAAGACCAGCAAGGAATCTTCATTTGTCAAAGAAAATATGCAAATGAAATCCTGAATAAGTTTGGGATGGAAAATTGCAAACCAGTCAACACTCTTTTGGCTCAAAATGAGAAACTTGTTAAGGAAGATGGAGCTAACAAAGCTGATGGCTCTATTTATAGAAGCTTGGTTGGTTGCTTATTGTATTTGACAGCAACAAGGCCAGACATCATGTATGCTGTAAATTCACTCTCTAGGTTCATGTAAAATCCTAGTGAGTTGCATTTTAAGGCTGCAAAAAGAGTGTTGAGATATGTCAAAGGAACCAATGAACTTGGAATTTGGTTCAAGAAGAATGACAGTTCAAGATTGGTAGGATTCACAGACAGTGACTGGGCTGGCTCTCATGAAGACATGAAAAGCACTTCAGGCTATGTGTTTTTCATTGGATTAAATGTGTTCAGCTGGAATTCAAAGAAACAAGGAACAGTGGCTCAATCAACAGCAGAAGCAGAGTATATAGCTGTTGCAGCTGTTGTTAATCAAGCAATTTGGCTAAGGAAAATTCTGTTGGATTTGAGTCAAAAGCAAGATGATCCAACAGAAATTTTTTGTGATAATCAGTCAGCAGTTGCAATGGTCAAGAACCCTGTGTTTCATGGAAGAACTAAGCATATTAAGATCAAGTATCACTTTATTAGAGAAGTTGAAGCTGAGAATGAAGTGAAACTGGTGCATTGCAAGTCAGAAGATCAAATTGTAGATATTCTGACCAAAGCCTTACCAAAGGCAAGGTTTGAAACATTAAGGAAAAGTCTTGGTGTTTCCAGCAGAAATACCAAGGAGGAGTGTTAGTGTGTTAGTGGTTGAAGCATGTTAGTGTGTTAATGGTTGAAGCAACTAAGTATGGCATTTCTGCTGGAACTTTCTGACAGCAGATTAGTCTAGGTAAAATGATGGGTCTGAGCATGGTGACCCATGCTGTTAGGCCAACTACTTTTGTATTTTTGAAGCCTATAAATTAATGAAATGAAGCTCATAATCAAATGAGCCAATTTACTTCAAGTAACAGATTAGTTTCTCTTGTTTTCTGCTATAAATCCTTCAGGCACTGTGCAGTTGCAATCCAAAGAAGATTTCCAATTGAATGTTCGGGCAAGGATGTCGCAGTTTTTCCACGCAAATTTACAATATGGGATAAAACAGACCGCCTTCGGTATCCATACCTTATTCTGGAGGCAGCTGTAGCACATATCCAAATGAAAGCTGATACAGACTCAACACGGGTTGGATTTCGCACAAATGACGAGCTAGAAGCTCTGGCCTTCAGAGTTGCTATGGATGAAGCATCAAATACAAATCTCCTTGTAACACACTTGCCAAATTTTAGTAAGGACGGCCATATAGCTAACAATGTATCTCTTGGCAACAAATGATTCTGAGGGAAAAGCAGTGGTGCAATGAAACTAGGCCTTGGTGCTTCACCCGAACCTCTAGCAGAAGCCGCCCAGGCCTTGAGAAAAGTGGTTGATGTAGGGCCATCAATGATCTTATGCGAAGTTTGTGTGCCAATGGCAATGCCACCACACTTAAGTATGCTTACTTGAATCATGGCAACAGGAATTCCATCATTCGATGATTCCAACCGGCTGATGTTAGAAGGAAGCAATTTCCGTATCATTTGGCTGTCAGGTTTGCAAAGAATTTCTGACAGGGAACTCCAGAGTCGTTGCAATCTATGTAAAGACCATCTTTGATCTTTCCAGCAAATGGGTAAAAACTAGTCAATGTTTCTGATAGACATTACTTCAGCCTCTCTAATCTTTCGCTGACAAGATTCGTATTGTTAGAGTCACAATTGATGGGCCTATAAAAGAGGATCATTCGAACATGTGCTGATGGCATAAGCTGATCCAAAAGGGAAAGTTTGTAAGTTCCCAAGTGATGGGGTGTTGGGCAAGATGGTTTGATGCTCTCATTGGACATGATTTCAATCTCCATTTTCTTCGTTTTTTAATTTCTGCTTTTCTTACAAGTACATTAACACATTGAATTTGGCTGGCACTTTTTAAAAGTATTCTATAGAGGTTTGGGTGGATACCTAGGAACAAAGATTAAAACGTGGCATGAATTTATCTCTCGTATTGCAATCAGTTGTTTATGATTTCATTGGTAAAACTATGCTAATATAAAGGAAGAGTGCTATCATTTTGCATATATAAAACTATAGCACCAGACATATCCAACATAGATTTTATCTCATCAAAATGAGAAATATTGTTATCATTAATCTCCAGGCCGGCTTTATCTGATTTGTTTGTTCCTTTATCATCATCATCGTCCCTCTTTCATCTTTTTTATTTTAAACACAAGTCTTTGGTCTTATTTGGGCCTAGGTTAAGAAGGTTTCGGCCCCAGGAGCTTGACTAGTTTCCATGATGGTGCGTGATGGCCTGATGGGTTTTATCCAGAGACAATGACATACACTGCTCTAGCCTCTAATAAAGGTATTCTTGTTTTATCTCTAATCCTGCCGTGTTAAAGTCACTTTAGCAATATTGCCACCATTGTATGCACATTACCAAGAAAAAGGGATTTATAAGAATTTATTCCTGTTGCCCAATTCCCAAAATATCTCTAATTTACTTTGCTAGCTATTATCCTGAACTTATCTGCCAAATCTGTTTTATTAATTTTTAAGTATTCAAACTCTCAAGAAAAGAAGAGATTTAGAAAATAAGTTTTATTTTATGCATACTGGAAATGTTCTTCTATATATACAAAAATAGCTGTAGAACTTGGCATCATAATGCTTTGGTGCATCTTCATATTAACCTTTTAATTTTCAGACCCCTACTCTAAAAGATGCAATTCTAGTCTAATAATCTTCACTAATGAGTTCCTGCCTGCTCTTCTGTTTATTATAACCTTAGAATTGAATCCTGATGCTTTCTTGAAGATGAGAAAATAAGTAATTGTACACATTTTTACGCCCAAAACTCTCTTCTTGCTCTATCTTTAGTTTGTAAAATAAAAAAGCCAAGGGCAGCAATTGGTTAATACTTCATGTGTAGTTGGTCGGAATTCAGTTTCTAACACTTGACTTTATTTTATGAAGATATTGCTGGAATATGAAATTTTTTATGAAGCATTAAACCTTCTGGATCAGGCAAGTTTAGAAGGGTATCAACTGGATGTATTATTGTATAATACCATCCTTAAGAAAGCAAGTGGAAAGGTATCCTTTCGGTTTCTCTCTCTCTCTGCACATTTGGCATTACTCTTTGTGCAAATGCATATTACTAGAATAAATAACCTATGCAAAATTTTGCGTCTGAATTTGCTTTTCTCTCTATTTTCAGTGTATGCATGTTTCCTTCAGCATTTGGACTGACTGAGAAAAAGGGATTCTACATCTTTTTCTTTAGGGTGCCTTAGTAAAGGTCAGAATGTCTAAGCAACCTCCAGCTGATCTTTGATTGGTCATGTCTTGGGTATTCTTGTGGGATTTTACTGGTTCTGTTCCTCTAGATGCCATAGATAAATACATTTTATGAGTGAACACAAGATATGAGTTCTTGTGTCATCAAAGGCACTGCCTACTGGCTTCTGTTGGACGTCCGGACACACTCTGGGTACTAATACCAAGGAGATTGTTTAAGCTTATCATGCAAGCATCAATAGAGTATTCATTCTCTCGTATCTGGTGTTACCTACTGCACCCCTAACAACGAGGTCTCACTAAGATTCCTTATTGAAGGAATTTTCATGTTTTCGGCCAGAATTTATTTGAAGAATTGAGAACATGCCATTATTGCCATTAGAAGGTAAAAGGTGCTTTAAGATTGTGTTGAAAGTGTACTGGGCACCTAGGAGTCCTTTATTAAATTTTCTTTCTTTACATGTGATGATATCAATTATGTGCAGAGCATATGATTGGTAAATATAGTTACTCTTGAACATTATTAGTATTGTGATGGACTTTAGTTGCCTTACAAGTTATTGACATTGGTTCTGGATTTTTCACTGATGAGTGTCAGGGAAGGTTCAATATAATGGAATTTATTGTTTAGCGGATGTACCACGACAAAGTCCAGCCTGACCCATCAACCTGCTATTATGTATTCCCAACATATGTTGATCGCGGTTTTCACAACACTAGGTATTGTGTATGCTGATGATCTCTGATGAAGACAGCACAGGGGAAGAAAAAAGGAGAGAATTCGAGGATGATTTTGTTCTTTCTGAAGTTTTTAAGGATTATGATGAGAATTTAGCTGCCGCTCTTTTGAGTTTAAGATGGTGTACCATACTAGGGTTTCCAATCTCTTGGTCACCTAGTCAAAGTCAACGAGCTAGAATACTGATAAATAAATATGAATCAACAAGGGCTGTTCGATGCGTAGCCAGCTAAAATTACTTTCAATCAGCTTCAATTTTTTTAAGCATTCAATCGAGGTATGGAATGGTCTATATGCAGATTTGCCTGAACGTTGCGACAGATTTGCAGATTGCAGCAAAGGTTCCCCTGCGGCCCTGCTCGGAATAACATGCAGAAGGCCGTAATGATAAGACCACTATAAATATCCAACCGGCTTTCAATTGCTTGATCGAGCTCGAGTATAGAAGATGCTAAGCAAGATTCTTCACACCCCGCAACCTTGTTTTTGGGGCAGACTACAAGGCCTCTCTGCCCCCAATTACTTGCAGTCAGTGAAGGCAGCAGTAAACTCTGCAAGGTAATGGATAACAATGACTTATGGCAAATCGTACAAGCCATTCAAGGGTGTTAACTAATGTCTCCAATGGTAGCTGTAGAAAAGAAAAAAAGAATGACAGACAGAAACCTTAGTGATTGACAACCAGATAAAGAAGTCAATAAGGAATTTGATATTTTAACTTATTGTAGCAGATCCGCAATAAAACTGTTGATCAGTGTATGTGTTCTATGAAAACCTCAACTTTGCTGTATTTAAAAGTTAGAATTCCTTTTGAGAAGCTTGTTTCATCAATAAGTTTTAAGCTAATATAAGAAGCCAACCATGCTAGGCATGCACAAAATTTCCATGTTTTCTCCAGCAGTTAATCACCCTGGATAACCCTCCTCAGCTTCTCGACACAATATAGCATTTTAATGTGCTCCAATTTGGCTACTGCATATATTTGCAATCATCTGCCAGCACCTAAATATTTTCTCCAGAAGGCAACTCCGCAAGCTTTGGAGGAGTGCCAAGTACTCTTTCCATATCAAAACGGACTTCAATGTTCCTAATGCTGTATCCAACCACCATCAGCCAATAGAGAAGCTTGGCAAGTTCTGGTGCACTAGTCTCAGTTACACGTGCCTGTAAAACATGGATATCAAAGTTAAAGGATGACACTTTCAAATGTTAAATGAAATTATAGTATTTTATGATTCCCACATTTTGTCACAAGGTGCATGTATCCCGAATTAAAAAGTTGAATTGGAATTCTCATTCCTCAAAAAGAAGAAGACAAATGCCAACTGATTTCTTCATATGAATGAACATTTAAACCGTAATGCCAAGAGTAGATGAAACAAAGTAAAAGTAAATATAAAGATAACCTTCATTTGTTCAGGATCTGAAACAACTAAAAGACGCTTAAGGAATGTGTTCATTGCAAACACCACATCTTCTCCAGCACTACTTGTCAACTCCTACAAACATGTCATTCTGAGTCAATATCTGCAGATAACTCTTATTAGAAGCAAGTAACAACCACAATTCAGTCATGAGGAGGCTATACTTCAGTTTACAGTAATTCTAGTGAGATGGAATTTATTCCGTTTGGCCCTACAGCAAGAAACTAGAATGGGGTCATCAAAAGAAACCTTTTAAAGATAATTCTCTCCTCAATAAAAACTTTTCCCCGAGTATTTTTTAACTTTAAGACACTTTCAAATTTCATACAAGCTAAGATTTTTGCAAGTTCTACCCATAATGTGACAAGCATTATCATGTAAACAGTGTAATGCAACAAGCATTCAGTAAGCTCTCCCCATAATCATGTAATGCAAGCAAAACTCCAGAATCAGATATCAACTAAACCCAAAGCAATCAAAATATAAAGAAAAAAATAGTGGAAATAGCTTTATTTACCTTCAGATTTTGTGGCTCAAGAGACTTGAGATATTCTAATAGCTCATTTTGTCCATTTGCAGATTTTCTACCAACTTGACGATTCAGTTCCTCAATCTCCACTTCAAGTAACTCAATGTACCTTTTAGCATCTATTTTCTCTGGACCAGAAACATTATTCCACCTAATAACTTCACCAGTCACATTCTTTTGTGTACCAGGTGCATAATCCAGAACATCCTGTAAAGATGAAGCCCTTTAGCACCATTGAAACAAAATATTTGGGCATTAAAAAGTTTGATGCAGATACAGTTACCACTAAACAGGAGTTTAATAAACATGGTGAAAATTAAATATAGAGCAGCGTGCAGGACATCAAAGCACTTCTGTAGTTGACACCAAATGTTTTAACAAGAAATATGAAAGAAAGTCTTACATTGTTGATTACTTTAGACAAAGCTATACCATCTAGTGGCTCTCTGATTAACTTACACACACTAGCATCAAACGGGTCAAAATAACTCTCTAGGGTGTAAAAATCACAGAACAGATAGGATTCAATGACATAAAGACAAGAGCTATTAATAATTCCCATGGGTAAGTTATGTTTAAACACCAATGACATGCAGTTACATCATCAAAATGTAATACATCACACTATCTAATTCTGTTCCGTTTCTCATCTCTATGAACGTGAGATTTCTCCCTGTCAGCACAGGCTCCATTATACATCGTTCCAGAGTACAATCGCACTACGAAGCAGCTATGAGAGCCATTACTTATTGGGTATGGAAGAGTGGAAAAGCAATAGCGGCAGCCTCTCCAGATAACAGTTACCGTCTTGGGTTCTTTCAAGAGGCAAAAGGGAAGCAAAGACTTACCTTTTTCTCTTGCACCTCAGGAAGAGCAGCCTGCTCTAAACTTTGTTGCAATTCCAATCGGTATTGTGCATTCCTAAACATATATCCAGTCATCATAACACTGTACATGAGTTGTGCAAGATTCTCAGCTACCTAAAGGAAGATTAAAGAGATCCCAATGATTGTCTAAACCAACAAGAGTATATTTCAATAACAATAAAGAAAAAACCATAACCAAAATCAAACCAAAAAACAGAATATACTTACGGTGGTGACTGTCACCGTAAAAAATTGCGGGGGCAGTGTTCCAATCATATTTGTCACCGTTTGCCGCATTGCCTCAACAACCTGAAAAAAGAAGAAGTGACGTTTCGATTTTCAATTTCATTTCATTTCCAGAACCTACGAAATTAGCATCCAGAACAAATAGGGAAAATAAAAATGAAACCTGTTGCGGCGCCCGTTTCACGAACAACTCCATGAATTCCGGCTGCACATTTTTGACATACTCCAATAGAATATCTCTCCTGGTTTTAGGCTGCTGATTTTTCTTTTTAAAAAATGAGTCTTAAAAGCCGCTTGCGTAAAACATCCAAAAACACAAGAGAGAGAGAGAGAGAGATACCAGAGTGCCATTAGGAGGCTTGGAATCACCGTTGGACTTGGAAAAGTCATCGCTTTTGGAAGAATCGTATGCTTCAATCCTCAAACCCAACCTTTTCCTGCTTTTAATCTTTCTTGGGAAGAGAACTGAAGGAAGACATTGTTTAGGCTTACAGGATGAGAGGCCTGTCGATGAAGATTGCAATACAAAGGAAGAGGGTTTGACGGCCAAGGTATTCATCTCAGCTCCTTTGCAGGCTTATATTAAGTTTGATTATTTTATCTTTATGGTGCCGACATGAACTAACCAGTGTGAAGCATATAGGAAGTCAAAACGGTGGGCTTTCTGATGCGGGTGTCCTCACTTCCCAGAGATGTTTGTTGGTTGGTTGGGTTCCACCTTAACAGTGTGGACTAGCGCCTAGAGGATAACATATGCAGATTATCAAATGCTATTACGAGGAAAAAAAAAAAGGACAGGATTTATCTATTGCTTTCACTAACCCATGTTTGTTCGGCAATAAGGAAAGAAAATCAAAAGAACAAAAAAATGTGAGGGAAAAAAAAACATAAAAGAATTGAAAGGAAGAAAGTTATTTGTTTCTATTGTCTTTGGTATTAATAATGAAAAAATAGAAAGGAAGAGATTTAAGATAAAATTGTAAATTAACAAGAGATTAAAGATACAATTATATATAAATTTGTTAATTTAGATTGAATGATTATTTTTTTTTAAAGCATTTAATTTGAAGGAAAAAAAAATGCACATTCACTTTTTTATTTTCTTTTATTTTTTTATAAAACAAAAGAAATTGTGAAAATAAATTTTTTTTCAACACATTTTTTTTCTTTTTCTTTCTCTTTTATCGAAGATAATGTAAAAAAATTAAAAAAAAAATCAAAGATTTATTATTTATTGTCTTATGAAATTGAAAGTAAATAATAATTCATGGTTTAATAGAAGAATTAGTAACAAAGAGTAAGCTTTTCATTACAAGAAAAAAAAGGCAAAAATTTTGTGAAAAATATAAAATTTAAAATTAAACCTTAATTACTACTATTAGTCACTTTGTACTAGCATTTGGTGAAAAAGAAGTGGATGGAGTTCGTGTAATTCAGACAGTTCGGCCGAGAGATCTAAGGCGCCAGATTTAGGATCTGGTCTGGAAGGCGTGGGTTCAATATGATCTTAACCCAAACACCCGAATATAGAAGGCTAGGTTTGTTAATCTCCCCTTTCTTCAACTCGATCTAAGCCCATATATAACGTCATTGGAGCTTACCTAAGCCCAAAAACTAGCCCAAAAGTCCGGAAACTGTTATTTAGGCATTTATTTATTTTTTAGAAAAAGATGTCCTCTGTTATTTAAAAAGTAATAAAAAAGGTAATGAAAATTTTTGTTAATTTATCTAATGATTAATATTTAATAATGTAACTTTATGGTTAGAATTTAATAATTTTAAATTAAATATAAAAATAAATAATAAAAATTTAAACAAATATCAAAATAAAAATATTAATTGATTTTTAAATAAAACAATGAAAACTTTTATTATTTTTTAAATAGTGGAGAGTAACTTTTTTTTTTTTTTTGAGTAAAAGAATTTGAAAGAAGCTTCTTTTGCAATTAACGTGTCTGTCTCTGATTGACTGGCCAGTGGCCACTAAAATTAGGGTTATATTATAAACATCGTAGCCACCTCAATTAAAATGTACCTGCCTTCCACCCCAAAACACCTTTTGTTTTTTGTTTTTTTCTTTTTTTGTGGGCAGTGGCAGGCAGTTGTTAGATAGAATATTTTTTTGCCTTTGAATATTATAACCCTAACCCATTATTGCAACTGAGGAAAGCCAGGTCACCAGCGCACTCCACTCCCCCATCCGGTATTCTCTTCGTCTTGAAGTGGTTTTTGTTCGTTCTTTTGTTATCATTTTTTTTTTCTTCTCCATTATGCAACCACTCTTGTCCATATTATCGCTCTATCGCATAGCCTCTAATGCGCAATAGTACGATTTAATTCGAGCAATGTTGGAGTTATAGTGTAAACTGACAGAGACAATCAGTTCTCTCTCTCTCTCTCTCTCTCTCTCTCTCTCTCTCTGCACTTTTAGTTTTTGCTTGGGAAGAGAGTGGAAAGCGCCGTCACCCAGCGCCGTTGCGATGGCCTTGCCACGGCGGCGCCACCTCTATTACCACCGTCTCCGGTCTCTGGTTAAGGTGATATCCGCCATCTCCGGTGCTCTTCTAATCCTCTTCGCTGTCCTTTCGTTTCTCGCTCCTTCTCCTAACGAATCGGAACACTTTCACCTCCGCCAGCACCAGACCTCCGTATTTTCTCTCTCCCTCGCTCTTTCTCCATGATTTTTCAATTCGCGTTGAATTTATTTGTGATTTTGTTTACATATAAATTGATCATTTTCCCCTCGTGTAGTTTAATTCTGTCTCTGAGGATCCGATTACCAATGGAGATTCAGTTTTCCATATTCCAGTTAGGGTTCCTTCTTTACTTATATTATTATTATTATTATTATTATTATTATTATTATTATTATTATTATGCGTTTTAGGGTTTAGGTTTCATTGGATCCTCACATTAATTAATTTGTAATATTTTTCTGAAAATCAGAGTAGCGGAGGAAAATTAGATCGTGATATATGGACTTCAAGAAATGCTAAATTCTTTCACCGATGCAGTAATGCCAGCGCCAAATTTGCGAGTGTGTATAATCATTTTTTCTCTCCAATTTGACTGATTAATTTTATCTTTTTACAAATAAAAAAAAATCACTCTTATGTTGAAACTTTAGGTTCTATGAAAATGGATTTGGGAAACCTCAAATCTAGTGATAGTGATGAAAGAATTGAGACGATTTGGGGTTTTTAAACTGCTTCAGACAATTATTAAATTGCAGATATCCCTAATACAGTCAAAAGGCTTTAATGCGTTGACTGTATTGCAGAATCTGAAGCTGTTACGCATCCCACTAGATACCTGGCTGTTGCAACAAGTGGAGGCTTGAACCAACAAAGAACCGGGGTAAGATTGATAGCTACTTCCCAGTACAATTCTTTTTTCTGTTGCAGTGATGTTTTATAGAAGTTCCCATCCATGATTTTGTTTTTGATGTCATAATTAGCATGAGATTTATGTTTCTCTTGCTAAAAATATATTGTTTTATTTAGCTTACAATGGTGGAACTAAAGGAGATTGTTTTCTTGATTGGTCTGTGTGGAGTTATGTACTAGTTTATTTGTGATTGCAAGTGAGCCTATAAACATGGATTGAAATTGTATAATGAAGTGGCTGCTTAATGATTGGCCCAATTGGCAACATATATTGTTTAAACAGAAAATTTTTTTGGGCCATAAACAGAGAATAATTTAATGGGCTGAGATTCAATCGAAAACTGTAACAAGCACAGGGCATACTTTCTGCTGATTCTAACTGATGGAAACTTTAATGATGTGCTTCCATTCTTAACGCTATTGGTCTTTTAGAACACTAGTTTTAGCTTTCTATTACTAATTACCATCCATATCTCAAGACCACAATGATTGCATCATTGTTTTATCCCTCTATTTATTCTTTTTTGTGGTCAAGCTTACTAGCCATGTATGTGGCAGATTACAGATGCTGTTGTTGCTGCTCGAATTCTGAATGCTACTCTTGTTGTTCCAAAGCTGGACCAAAAATCATTTTGGAAGGATGCCAGGTTTATAATGGACTGAAAGATATTTTCCATTTGAATTTGTAACTTCTTTTAGCCATCCATATTTAAAAGGAGAAAATTCTGCATGAATTGAGTTTTCAAGATGTTATGTGATAGTATCTACTTTCTCATGTCCAGTAACTTCTCAGAGATCTTTGACATTGATTGGTTCATATCATTTTTGTCAAAAGATGTTAAAATCATAAAGCAGCTGCCTAAAAGGGGAGGAAGGACTTGGACTCCATACACCATGCGTGTTCCAAGGAAGTGTAGTGAAAGATGTTACCAAAATCATGTATTGCCCGTTCTTTTGAAAAGGCATGTAAGTTCCCTATTCTCAAAATTTTTCAGTCAATTTTATATGTGTAGCCCTTAACTGGTCACTGGCCACTGGCCACTTTTGGATTGCTCTACTTGTGCTTTTCCTGTGTTTGTATTACCTGCCCCGTCTCCTTCTATCTTATTCTTTTCCTCATGGAGGAAAATGATTGTCAGATATGTTGCTGAAATCTAAGCATGCTCACAAATAGAGGTTGTTTTACTGGTTTCCTGGACCTGGATAGCATTTTCATCGATTATTGTTAGAGTCATAATCCATCTTGCACTATGTCATATATACCAAATTAGTTGTTTCCATTTTCCACCAGTCAATATCAAGATCTGAGGAATCAGAGAGTAATTAAAGAGAATGGTAAAGTTTTAAAGATCAGTGATGCATGGAACAGAGGCAGATGCAGGATATTTTTTGGGGTTGTCTACTTATAATATATATAAAAATTTGCCAACAGACTTACCAATCATGTTGACAAATTAACTAATTTTGTGGACGAAAGAGGTGTCCATGAGAAAATTTTGGGTGTCTAGTAGAAAATTTTCCTTCAAATTTTCATATTTTTCAATTTTTGGGGGTGTCTAGTGAAAATTTTCCTTTTAAATTTTCTTATTATCCAAAATTTCACAAACACCCTAGCGTATAAGGTGGATCCACCTATGGCATGGAAAACTTTGCCATCATAACAGCAAACCTTTCCTTCACGGGAACAGCTATGGTGGCATATAAAGCTTGAGCTTTGGGCCAGTCTAAAGAGAGAGGTTGGGAATGGGTATATTCTCTATTCTATAACTAGTCTCATTATTATTGGAAACAAAAAAGTATATAGAGAACCAGCATACAGAACTTTTAGATTGCTAATAAGTTTATTGGAAAGCTTTCTAAGTTTTGATTCATATTCTTTGTGCCTCAGTGTTTTGTATTGGATGGCTTCTTTACTTTTGTTGAAATTTGTTTCATCTTGAGTCTCAACATTTTATTTGAACCATGGCTTCATTTTATACTATCTAACGGTAAAATGAAGGTGAGATGATACTACTCTTGTCCTTTAAAACTATCTAATATCTGATGGTTTCGCTAATGGCACTTGTCTTGTTATGTGAAGAATGCAGTTCAGCTCAACAAGTTTGATTACAGACTTGCAAACAAATTGGATACAGATTTGCAGAAGTTAAGATGCAGAGTTAACTACCATGCTCTGAAGTTTGCTGACCCTATTCTAGAAATGGGTAAAACACTTGTTCATCGAATGAGGATAAGGAGCAAGCATTATATTGCGTTGCACTTGAGGCATGTATTTTTATCTTTGGTCCTGTATATCTAGCATGCTTATTGTATACCTATGCCTACAGCTGTGTGCACAGGGCACCTAGACTTTATATAATACCTTAAGGTTTCAAAACTGCTTAACCTGCATGCATGATACAGATAAAATAATGTATTTATGTAACTAACTATACACAGCCCTGCAATTCCTTTACACTCAATAGATGGCAGCATGACCATTTAAGGGGAAGATCAAATATCTGATACAAAAATGTCTTTCTCTCTTGCTTGTTTTTAAATATAGACCCTGAACCAAATTCATCTTGATATGTGCATATTCAGCAGTGAATCAATGCATCATTATTTCCAAGCAATAGCTTTCCCTTCAATAACAAAGGACAGATATGAGATTGTTGATGCAGCCGAACATTTTTGTTACAGGTTTGAGCCTGACATGCTTGCATTCTCGGGATGTGATTATGGTGGAGGAGAAAAAGAAAGGAATGAACTAGGTGCTATACGAAAGAGGTGGAAGACTTTACGTGTATGGCTCAAGTGTCATACACTATTAATTTTCTGGACCCTGATTCTTACTTTTTACGGGCGTTGAACTTGGAATTTGGAAAGTAAATTTGTAAATATCCACTGTTATGATCACCCAACATCATTTTTTTCAGTTTATAAATATCAGTCTCCTACAAAGGAAAAGGAAAAAAAAAATGCAGTTCTTTCCATTTCCATGATGTCCAAACATTACAAAAGGTTTAATTACAGTTGAGCAAAGATTTTATAAAGAACAGGAGAGGGTAAAACCCAGATCTAATGCATATGCTGTATGGCATCTGTTTATTGTTTTGCAGAAAAACAATCCGGATAAGCAAAGGAGACAAGGAAGATGCCCACTTACCCCAGAGGAAGTTGGTCTGATGCTTAGAGCTCTAGGATATGGCAGTGACGTTCATATCTATGTGGCATCTGGTGAAGTATACGGAGGGGAGGAATCTTTGAGACCCCTAAAAGCACTCTTCCCAAACTTCTGTTCAAAAGATACCATTGCCACAAAGGAAGAATTGGAGCCATTTTCCTCTTTCTCTTCTCGAATGGCTGCACTTGACTTTATTGTTTGTGATGAGAGTGATGTGTTTGTCACAAACAATAATGGTAACATGGCTAGAATATTAGCTGGAAGAAGGTAAACAAGTTATGCTTTCAATCCTACGATTCTATAACTATAACTGCTGGCTAACTTTTTCCATTGTTTGTTATTGCAGGAAATATTTTGGACATAAACCTACTATTCGTCCAAATGCTAAAAAATTATATCGGTTGTTCTTGAGCAGAAGGAACATGACATGGGATGCATTTGTCTCTAGAGTCCGTTCTTTACAGAGAGGCTTTATGGGGGAGCCAAAGGAGGTCAGGCCTGGCAGGGGTGAGTTTCATGAGAATCCATCCACCTGTATATGTGAAGATTCCGAGGCAAGGGAAAAGGCAAAGGCATATTCTAGAAACAAGAAACATGGAAAATTGGATGATTCATCAAAAAAAGATGATATGGTTAGTGATGATCAGAATGATTATGATGATAATGATGAGCCAGAATGGCCGGATCTGGATGATGATGAGGATCAAAGTGGGCCTCAAGAGAAGCTCCTGTATAACGTAACAGGTTCGGATTATGATGCAGTCATCTCTGATGAACCTGAGTTGGAAGAGATGCTTTCAGACTGAGTAGAATGAGTTGGATGAACCTGACAAATTTGTTCTCGTAATTCCTTGCCTTCACCTTTGGCCCTACAAGGCATTCATGGTTTTGTTGATGATAATGCAAAATGTCATCTGGTCTCTTAACCCCTGAAAATCTCAACAATTTTTTTTTCTTGAGTTTTTGATTTCCAGGAGCATTCAATTTAAAATGAAGGATACATTTGATGGTGGATCGAAGATAGAGCTTTCTTCTAGATGATGTTCTAGAACAAGGTTCCAAAGTATAGGCATGAATTATGGAGGATGTTGGTGGCCGAGGCATTTGTTTTTTCAAAAGGTTTACCAGAATAGACCACAATTAGAACTGATTTTGAGTTGCTAAGAAGAGATTGATCGTGAGCCTCAATCCAATTATCATGGCATGGAAAAAAAAGGTAGAAATACGGCTATGGTTCGAGTGATGTTGTTTTTTCTGATTCTTTTATCTTATTGAGATCATTCATATAGTGTTTCTGGTCAATTAGTTGGGCAAAGCTGTTGTAAATTTCTTACTTCTGTTGTATCCGTTATAAGCCAATTTATAGTGTTTGAGAAAGTTGGCGGCGGCTGTAACCAAGTTCAGAAGTTGCTTTATGTTTGTTTTCTATGCGTGTGGGGAAGGCCCACAAGCGTGAACTGCTGCTTCATCATTGGTTGGGAAACCATTTTTTTTTTACTGAGTTATTAGTCAGATTATGCATTTTATTAGTAAATTTAAGTATGTAACATTATTTTAATATTATAAAAAATATATATATAACGATCAGTTTAGTGGAATTGTAGCAGTTTAGGCCAAGTAACACGTCTGAGTTAGATCTTTAAGGCCCAATTGGTCGGAATTAGAGATTGGGCTCGTCAAATACCATTTAGACTCATCTAATTGAATGGGGCCGATTAAATGGCTGATTAAGTACCCGTACTCTAAATACAAACATATCTGGATGATTAAGTGGTCAAGGGAGATTAGAAGTTTCGGCCTATCTAGGCACGTCTACCAATAAAGCTCCAAAGCATAATGACGATTGAAGCCCATATTTGAGCCTAAATCGGACCTACAGGCTACGTTTCGGCCCAATGATCACCTGTAAGGCCTAACATGGATCCATTAAGCCCAATCATTCCCAAAGTTAGCCCAAAAGTAACCCACTTAGAAGTTTGGGCCCATCCTTTGACCCGCAAGGCTCAGGTTTCGGCCCAAATTTGATCCATTAAGGCCAATTATGCCCAAGGTTAGCCCATAGTTAACCCCATAAAGCAGATATTTTGGGCCCATATATAGTAATAAAAATAAATAATAATCATCATCATATAACACAAGGTAAATATAGTATGTAGATGCAGCGGTCACGGAAGTTGTGGTTTTCAATTTTTCTTTGG
Organism: Durio zibethinus; assembly: GCF_047325235.1. Classification (NCBI taxonomy): domain Eukaryota; kingdom Viridiplantae; phylum Streptophyta; class Magnoliopsida; order Malvales; family Malvaceae; genus Durio; species Durio zibethinus. Next base: position 712,942 of record NC_143181.1, read on the forward strand.
ATCGGAAGAAGAAGAGTAAGGGAAATTGTTTTCATTTTCTTTTTATTGTTATTTTATTTATTTCCCTCTCTTCCTATATCTGAGACCCAAGTTTACTCTAAGCCCAATTATGCCCAAGGTTAGCCCAAAAAATGACCCACTAGTGCAGATTTTTGGCCCACCTTGACATTAAGGCCCAAGTTTGAGCCCAAAGTTGATCCACTAAGCTCAATTATGCCCAATACTAGCCCAAAATTGCCCAACAAAAGCAGATTTTTGGGAGTACAGATGACCTTAAGGCCCAACTTTCTGCCCAAAGCTGATCCACTTAGCCCAAAATTTGACCCACTAAAGCATATTTTTGGGCCCACTGCAACAAAAGGGCCTAATTTGGGCCCAAAGTTGATCCATTAAGACCAATTATGCCAACATTAACCCCAAATTGAGCCCAAAATTTGACCCACTAAAGCAGATTTTTTGCCCACCGTTAGCTTAAGGCCTAATTTTCTGCCCAAAGTTGATCCACTAAGCCCAATTTGCCCGAGGTTAGCCCAAATTTGAGCCCAAAATGATCACTGAAGTAGAGTTTTGGGCCCAGCTTTAACTTAAGGTCTTATTTTGGCCCAAAAGTTGATCCACTTTGCCCAATTTGCCCAAGATTAGCCCAAAAATTAACCAACTAAAGATTCTTGGGCCCTCGTTACCTTAAGGCCCAATTCTCTTCCCAAAGTTGATCCACTAAGCCCAATTATGCCCATTGTAGCCCAAAAGTTCACCCACTAAAACAGATTTTTTGGCCTCTGTTACCTAAGGCCCAAGTTTTGGTCGAAAGTTGATTGGACCAACATTTTTGGGTCCCTATTGCTGTAGGCCCGGGATTTGACACAGTTGATCTACTTAGGCCTATTATGCCCAACATCAGCCCAAAAATTGGACCAACAGTTGACCCTTAAGGCCCAAAGTTGGCCGAATTGATACCCAGAGATCCACTATACACCCAGAATCTAGCCCAACGACGACGAAATGGGCCCATTATTGACCTACTAATTTCAAAGTTCGGACAAACTTTTAATAAATAAAATTTTTATTAAATATTATAAATTATATATTTAAATTAATTTAAACTAATATATTTTTAATATTTTAAAAATATATTAATACATTTGTTATAAAATTACATAAACATATAAACTGAAAAAAAATAAGAATCTAAATATAAATATAAATATACAAATATGATGAAAAATATATCCACCTCATACCCTACCCATACCTACCTCAACCAACAAACAAACGTGGAATGTGCTGACCATTGAAAGAATGAATAAATCGAACAGCAATAATCCAAAACCTTCTGATACACAAGTCTAAACCAATATGATTGGAGATTAATTGATTAAACCAACTAAAACAAAATAAATATGGGGCGGTTGAAAAAAAACAGCCTCCTCATTCTGATGTTGGAGGCTTGTCAGGTTGGTCATCATTTTGAGGTGGTGATGATCCAAAATCAAGGTTTGGGTAGACACCAGGAGGCCTCTCCCGAGGTTGGATGGTAAGCAACTGGCTTGAGTCGCCTACCACATCTGCCCATCCATAATGAGGTTCAGCCCTTCAACATAAGTGAAAACCTTGTCATATTTCTGTTGCAAACTACTTCCATCTGTATAAAACTGTTTTTCTTCTCACATTTACCCAAAAAAGAGCATGTTTAAAACTGTTTTAACTAAGCTAAAAGCGCAAGGTCTTACTCATAATACGTCCCCTCATCAACAACTATATCCCAGCTTTCACCAGTTGTGCTCTTCCCATATTTGTGAACTTTACTATTTAGAAGATTAGGAGGCAAAGGGAATCAGTATCTCCCGTGTAGAATGCATCATAGAGAAAGTCATGATAAACAAAAAATAAAAACACAATCCAATATTTATCAGAATGCATTCAGCATAAGCAAATGAGCAGTAAAAACATGGAAATTCTAGCTAACATGAGAAGAGTTTGTTGAAGGGTTTCAGAAACTGTTCCATACCCGTTTCCAAAATGCTCCTCACCCCATGTTCTTGACCAACCTATGAGACCAAGAATATCTTAGTTACAAAAAATTAAAATAAATTGAATGAGCAACAATAAATGCAAATATGAAATATCTCGATGATTGAACTCTACAGTGGAATTTTAGGCAAAACATCCCTTAGGTCACTTCTATACCTAGAGTCACAAAAAAAAAGGTTAATATAGCTGTCAGTCCATTCTTGTGAATGATGATGGTGACCAATGAATAAGGTTTCAACAAAATGAAAAACATGAACTATGATTACTGCCAAAAAGGAAATTAATCTGACAAAATGAAAATTATGTACAACCTAAATTTGAAAACAATAAACTGTGGAAAATTATGCATCATTGCAAATAGAATGATATGACCATACATACGTTCGCCACTCGGAGATACATGCCATGTCTCCCCTTGACGTGCACCAATACCAGCAAAGAACTTCTCTTCCCACTTATCTCCCCATTTAGTTCCCAATTCAGTCTCAGCCCATTTATCTGTCCTGCATATTATCAAAATAGAAACTTTAACATAACCATAGGAAAGCATGTGAGGTGGGAAGGCCTGACCAAATAGGAAAATATAAAAGAAGAAAACTTTATAATCTCAATATCAGTTGAAGCATTCTTATGAAGAAGATCAAAAGAAATGCTGTTGAAATTTCAAATAATCTAACTTATCTCAATCTTTCCAGATAAAACAAGGTATAATAACCAACTGAAGATAGTAAATTGTTGCAAAAAAAGATCACGAATTCAAACTACTAACAGTATAAAATCTAGTAGTCCACTAGTAAAATGAGCGTTTCTGCATAAAGGATAATTGAAAAGTACCATTTTAGAATAGATCCACTTCCATCATAATGCTCTCCCCACTTCTCCCACCATGACTGTTCATTCAGTCTACCATACTTATGAGCCCCTTTTTCTGTCCAGCCTTTAGCATCATACTTCTCCCACCTACCAAAATAAGTTTATCATCAATATAAACTATATATTTTGCCATTGCTCCGCTGCATATATAATATGAATGAAAATCATCCATTGAAATATAACTCACCATTTCTCATACCAACCAGCATTTTCACTGCCCGATTTAGCTTGCTTCTGAGCACTTCTCTCTATCCTTGCTAAATTACTGCAGTTTTAAAGATGTAATGATTGCATTGATGAAAAATTGCATGCATGGTAAACAGGAAATATCCTGTTTATCTTTGTATGGTAATTTGTGGATTTAAAGTTAAGTGTTTCCTGTTAAGGTGATAATGTGGAAATAAAGACCTCCATTCATCTTGATGAAGCACTTCTTGCCATGTTTCCCACCATGAATCTCCTTCAGCATTTCTTCCAGATTTCTCGACACCTATGAGAAGCCAACTTTACTAAAAGTTAGGCAAATCTATGCTTGGATGATTTTAGAATCATTTAAGCAAGAATAAACCATTAGAAATTATCACAATTAGTTTATAGAATAAAGCAATGGAAAGGTAAGTAAAAGCACCTAGCTCTTTGTATCCACTCCAGTCACTTTTCTCCCACCACTGTCAAGGAGATCAATAAATCCAATTAAATGCATCCACCTGGGATGATACTTAATGGAGTTATAAAAACAATGTTATGTAACAGGATTTAGAAAAATGATTACAGTTTTCTTGTAGTTTTGGGATGCCATTCTCGAAATCTTGAAGCACATCATCTTTTCTTCCACAATTTAACTAAAAGATTTGAAGTCAGTAACCTCTTTTGGGTGCTTAGATCTCTTAAACTACACTCCCCTAAATCCTTTCCAACTTACATAGCCTCACCAGAAAGATGATTCACTATCCCAACAACTCAGCACCCCACTCCCAGAATAAACAATAAACAAAGAGAGTGGGCAATCCAAAAGTTGACTGATCAATCTATCTTTGTTGCAAAGCACTAAAGAATATGTCTAAACAGAATTTGAGTTATTTCTTTTACATTATAATAATAACAAATATATAATATAAAAAATGCCACTGAATATATTGACCATTTTGAAAACAAAAAAATATGTTAGGCTAGGATAACAATTTGCAAAGTAGGCTAGCCAAGTAGCAAATTTCACATTCAACATGATGACCTCTAAGAAATAGTTTCCAAAATCTGGCCAAGACAGAAAGAAGTTTATCCCAAGAATGAGTCCTCTTCAAATGCTTGAGTTAATATGGGCATCGCTCATGATTTTGCCATATTATCTACAACAACCATGCTGGCAAACACAGTACCTAATTGCTTTAATCTACAGTCACAAGCTCACTTTCATCGATGTTTGGAAGAACATAGGAATTATTTCACAATTGCCATTTAAGAGCAACATACTCATACATCTAAATTTCATATAACAAAAATGATTTTATACCGTTTCCTTCCATTCTGAGGAACCATCATGGGATTTACCACCCATCCTTGTCCATCTACACCGGTATCCATTTTCACCAAGGTCCTCTCCACTTTCTCGATACCAGGTACTGCCATCTTCATTTGTGCCAGACTCATTAACATTCTCATTTAACAAGCTAATGCCCCAGTCCTCCTCATTTGCAATACCAGTGTCTACAATGAAGAAAGAAGCAAACGACCATATCCTTTATTAGGATGGAAACTATATAACATTAAAAACCCTAAAGAACATACAAACACAGCAAGAATTTCATAATAAAATTCCATAGTTTAATGAGCATTGCGACTTACCTCTTTTTGGTGGAGTATCACGAGACTGAGGACCAGAATTTCGGGGAGTACACCGAGGGTAGAACTTTTCTTGTTTGGAAGGAAATCTAGATCTGTAACAATCATAAGTTCATAACATGAAATAAACATTACATTACAAGTTTTGGTAATGAACACAACATCTTAAGTTCTTGCATCAAAATTCAACCAACAAGATTTGGGATTTGAAAGTTCACAATGAAAAGGAACAAACAAATTGATCCTGAAATCATAAAAATTCAACATCCTATTCTCAAAATGAAATATCTAAATTAGCAAGTTATTTATCTTGTTGTTTGGTTCAGAAAAAAAAAGGTGTAAATAATAAATTAAGAATTCCATTATTCAATTTAAGGAGCAATATGAGTATAAACATACGCGAATATGGCGAAATATACGATAAGCACACACACTCCTCGATAAATTGATAAAAAAAAAAAATGCAGAAGGCTAAAAGTGTGACGTACTGAGCAGAAACAAAAGGCATTGCAGGGGAGGCCTGGACTCGAACCCTGTGAGGGATTTTCTTGGAGTCGAACCGCCAGTCCTCCACCTTCTCATTGCTCTTGACCGAACGGGTGGTTATCCGGATCGGGACCACCGGATCAGAGCAGCAGCAACTGATTCGACTCGAAACTGTGAATCGATCACATCGAGAGCACAATTTCTGTTTTACACTCGGTGCCAATCCATGGAAAACATAGTGCTTGAACTCAAGCTGGGTCGCGAATCCTCCGGAACTCGCCGCCATTGATTAAGAAAATGCCATGGACGAGCCCAAAGAAAAACCCTAGAAAATTAAAAAATAATAATAATGAGGAAATTTTAGAAAAGGAGATGAGGAGCGTTATTTTTTATGAGGAGTTTGGAGGAAATGGGAGAAATTAAGAAAGAGTTGGGAAGGGGTATTTTAGGAAATAAAATCAGAGGAAGAGGCGGCCAAAGGGAGTGGATGAGAGAATCTCGGGAGAATCTTTGCGTTGGGGGGACATTTGACGGGGAGAGGACTTTAAACAAGACGGAGAGAATTTGATTAAAAGACGTGGAAGGTGCGCAGGCAAAAGTGTTGAGAGACAGAGAGAGAGGGTGAGATCAGATCGGTGGCTCTTCACCCTTCAGAGCTCTGCAATGCGAATCACGGGATTTAAACGTACACGTAACAAGCTGTCGGTCTCACTTTACGGGTTTTTTTTATCTGGTAGGGGCATTAAATGATAAAAAAGATAATATTGTTTTTCTTTTTTTAGCCCTTCATCAGTTAATCAAAGACATTTTTATTATTTATGTTGATCTAACATATTAGATTAATTTAATATGTTCAGTGTTACATTAATTTGGTATTATTTTTATTGTAAGTAAAGTACTAATAAAGCCAAAGACTAACTATAATGATATAGAAATATCAACTTATACCATTATCACCTCAGCCAAGAAACTCAAGTTATGCTTTCAAGCTTATATGATTCATATAGTAATCGATCAGCTACTGAGAAAGGTTTTATAAAAGCTTGAAATGTTGGTAAGATTAATTAAATGGGTGGTTAAGCTTAATGAATTCGACTTACATATATTATCTAGTTGATCTTAAAATCACAGGTACTGACAAACTTTATCGTAGAACTCACTTCGGTATATCTAAAAAAACTCAGGCCATGCTTCCAAGCTCATATTATTCATATAGTAACCGATCAGCTACTGAGATAGGCTTTATAGAGGCTTGAAATGTTGGTAAGATTAATTAAATATGTGGTAGAGCTCAATGAATTCGACTTACACATATTATCTAATTAGTCTTAAAATCACAGGTACTAGCAAACTTTGTCGTAGAACTCACTTCGATATACTTGAGAAAACAATCTGAGAAAAAAAAAACCTTAGATAAAGATGATTGGAAGCTTTATGTTGACAGATCGATCACAAACCATAGTGGAGGAGTATACCTCATTCTGATTAGCTTTGAAGGGCTACAGTACCCATATGCCTTGATATTCAAGTTCAAGGCATCCAATAATAAGGTCGAATATGAGACGTTGATAGTGGGTTTAAAGTTGACAATTAAGCTGAACGTTTAATGCATAACCACATATAACGACTCCCAACTGCTGGTCGATTAAATAAATTGAGAGTTCAGAGCTCAGAAAGATAAAATTAGAAAGTATCTTAATAAAATGTTGGCTTTGGTGGTTGGTTTTAAGAAAGCTATGGTAAAAAGATACTGAGGTCAGAGAATTCACTAGCAAACTCCTTGTTTAAGTTGGTTTCAACAATAACAATGAAACAGAGGCTGTGAGACTGATTGAGATTGGCATATTGAGTTTAAGAGTTAACTTGGCCTTGAAAAAAAAAAATGAAGAAGTGCTTAAAACTGACCTCGACCTCGTCAAAGAATAGAAAGACATAGCCTTAACATGGATAGTAGTTTATTAGCAAAAAATGGCCAACTATTATAATAAAAGGGTTCAACATAAGCATATCAAGAAGAACGACTTGGTACTTAAAAAAGTTAAAGCTTCAAGAGTAGATGACTGTGGTGATAAATTAGCCCCGACATAAAAAAGACCAAATGTTGTTAAAGAGATCATCCATGACGATACCTACAAACTATAAAACCTGAATGGCAATGTCTTTCCAATAACATGAAATGCAAATAACGTAAAGGTTTATTACCAGTAACTTAGTCTAAATCGAGCTCACAGTTATATTTTATTTTGTACTTAAACACATGAGTTAAATCATTCAACGAGCTTATATCTAAACGATCTAAAAAAATTCAACCTAGAACTAAGAAAAATTTTTAGGTTAATTTGATCCAAATGATCACATAAATCCTTAATTCAGTTAACTGTGCTCAAACTTATGCAAATAAATAAAAATTTATTATAGAACCGAGCTGAAACTTAAACACAACAAAAAATTTCTTCTATTTCATTTTTATTAATTATACAAGTTATTGGTCAGGCTAATCATCCCTATCCGAGGTCATTACAAAAATCAACCTCATACATTAACCAAAATTTACAAAAAATCAAAAACCAAAAGTTAAAAAAATTATTTTTCAACAACTTCAGCAACAGCGATAGAGATAGCACCTTTTTCAATAGGAGTAGTAACAGGGGCAACAACAATGATCTCACATTTTTTTATCACTAGCACTTCATCCTCAAGCCTCAAAGCTACCTCCAACTTAGCTTTCAAAGCCTCATCTTCATCTTTATCCTCATCTTTCTTTTTTTTTCATCCTTATTAGGCTAATTTGGATGAATCATCGATCTAATATTGTTAATGTCAATATCAGAGAGGTCAAGGTTTAGGGCGAAAAATTTAAAACTACACCTCATTATTGGCCAGTTATAAGACACCAAGCACGTTCTTCTTAGAGAATGCCACATTTATCTAGAAGCACTCATTAGAAGCTTTGAATTTCTTTATAGGTTTTTTTTTTCAAGTATTCTTTCCCTTTCTCCCTGGCCTTAAGCTCGAACCTAACCTTGGCTGTCTCAGCCTAAGCATCATTAAGCTTAAGCTCGACTTGTTCCCTCATCAAGTCAACTGAGGCTTTGTCAATTAAAATGGCCTTCAACTTTGTTGTCAACTCGTCAATTCTTTTCTTATGCTAAACTTTTTTTTATGGGATAAGCTAAAACTAGATCGAACATTGCTTAAAGATTCTGAGCTCTTTTTGGTTCTTCAGCTAAGGCAGCCATGTCTTTATCAACCTTTAGCAAGTGGGCCATTGTGATGTAGGCGTGGTAAAGGGCATCACCAGCGTTTTTCAAGGGTTAAGAGAAAATGTTTTATTGAACTGCACAAAACAACCTTAAACTTAGCAAAATAAAAAGCACTAATAAAACTAAACTAAAATCACAGCTAGTACTTACTAGAAGGTGGATTACGACTTTACTGAATCTCTTTACCACGATTAGGTTCAAGATGAGATCGTCGATAGGAGTGTATTCAAAGATGGTGGAGATTTTCTTCGAGCTGGGCCTTAACACCCTAGCCTTGAGGTTCTCCAATGTGGATGAAAAGGCCTCCACACATGGTCTTTTTGTAGGAGAAAGTGGTGCTGGTGTCGAGGTTGAAGACAGGTCTTGGCTTACCCTGACTTTGGTATTTCAATTTATGGGAAAGTGGCACAATGAGGTGTTGATTACCTTGTCTCCCTTCTGAAATAGGGCCCCAAGCTAATTTTTTTTTATCTTTCTTAGGCTTGAGAACATGTTAGTATAGTTTGAAATCAAAATCCTCCTTGCTGGCCATCTTTGCAAAATCGAACTAATAGTTAGATAAAATCAAGTTAAAATAAAATCCTATGATGTTACCTTAAACTTACCACAATGCTTCGTCCTATTTATTACTTTTGGAAAGGTAAACCTGTAGGCATCAATAACAACCTCATCCCACGGGTATATTTCAAAATTTTATCTAAATCTTATAGATCCAAGATAAAAAAAGCCACAGATGCATCTATAAAAGAGCCAAATATACTCTCTATTTCTCAAGCCTTAACCTTGAGAGTAACTCCAACTTTAGGCTCACCATCTTTATTTATTCTTTACTTTTTTAGGCAAAAAAAAAGTAACTTTCGATTTTTTATTAAGCTCAAACAATGGATAATAAACTCCTTATTAAGCTGAGCTATTATGCAATACCACATGCTATTGTTGCAATGTTTTTTTAGAGAAAAAAATTTCCTAAATAAAGGGAGAAAAAAAAGAATGTTTAAATGTTGATAAAGAATGATGAAGGCTATTATGTACCATATAAAGTTAACAGTGAGCTAAGTGATAATCAAATTATAATAATTAAAATTTAAAACAAACAAATGATGAAATGGGAACCTCAAACTGGTCATGAAAGAATCTTAATACACGTAAGCCGATATGGCTCCAGTATATCAATGACTTGATCTAAAGAGTTTGACATTATTATACTATACCTTTCCCTGGAAAAAAAAAGTTAGACCCAAAGTACGGGCATGATGAGTTGAACACATATTAGATAGTCTTTAGGATTTGTTTTGCCCTTTGGTTCGCTTATCACGTCTTTAGAGATCATGTCAAGATTACAAAAAATATACATAAGGACCTCGAAGAGTTCATCCTACACCACAAAACTTTTTCCCCCGTCATCACTTTCCTAGATTGGGGTACTCCCTTCCTTTTATTCCTCCTTGAAACCCTCATCATCAAAATCTCCATCGCCAGAATACTCTGACTTTTTAGTATGAATAGAATCCCCAATAAGAGCAGTAAATGAGAGTAGCTTAATCCCAGAGAAAGAATAACGAGGTGGAAACCCTTTAGGAAATGAAGAGATATTAATTAAAACTGGTGAATAAGAAATGAAAGTGATAACAAGGTCATTGATAGGAGGAAGAGTAGAAGAAAAAGAGGGTTGATGAGATTGAACCCCAGAATGAGACACAATCGATGATGAAAAAGGGTCAACCAGAGAAGATGGATCAACTAAGAGAAAAAAAAAAGGTGGATTTTGCAATTCAAAGTTAATTTGAGCACACATTTTTTTTGTGCTTAGAACTCGTTCTCCTCTTACCTTAGCATTCACTTCATTTCATCACTGCCTTTCTTTGGACATCAGATTGAACCAATAGGCCATCTTTTCATAATTGCGACTCCCGATAGTTTGTGGGATCAGATCATTATCTTGTTGTCCGTGTTGACCTCTCCTAGGTTCTACTCGATAACTCCTAGCCTCTTCAAAACTCATACTTGAATCCATTATTAAGAATATGTACTGAAGAAAGCGTGGAGAAACTTTAAAGATTGAAAAGCTTTTGAGATCGAAAAACTCAAGTCGAATCAAAAGTAAAAAAAGCAAAAAGGTGAAAAATTAAAGCCTTAGCAACTTTTATATAGATGCGTTACAAACCAGATAAATAGCACAAATCATGCCACCTGTTAGAGTAAAGGCAAAAAGATATATTGTCATCTCCCCGCTTTAAATTCTCCCACTCAAACTATCGCTCTTTGTATTTAATGTTGTCAGATCAGCCTAACTAGACGAACCTTAAGTTAGATCAGATGAATCGAGTGGCACTTCGAGGTAAATCGAAAACTCGATTCACCATCAAAGTTCAAAGTGGAAGCTCAAAGCCAAGATTTTGAAATAAAATACAAGTTTCGTTACAGCCAGACGAACTCCAACTCTAACCTCAAATCATTCCAAACAATTATTACCTCAGCAACCTTTTAAGTCGACTATGCACTCAACCCAAGAAACATGCATAAGATCAAGCAACCACAAGGTCGAACAATGGCTCAAAGCTAGTTATCCTCTAAAACCATCTCCCCTTATAACATCGGTCATACATTCGACAATCTAATACTTAGACAACCTAGTAAGGGAACAAAGTGTTGGAGATATTTTATGATAAAAAAAATATAATAATATTGTTCTCTTTTTTAGGCCTTTAACAAGCAATTAAAAGCACTTTTATTATTTATGCCAACTTAACATATCAATTTAACATGTTCAATGTTATATCAATTTGATAATCTTTATTATCTTTTAATGGTCTTCCATAATTTATCTATAAATATAAAAATCTAAAAATTATTAAAACATAAATCTTACACATTTCTCTTATTCTTACTTTTTTTGTGACTATAATTTTTTTAATTTGCATATTAAAATACAAACATAAAAAAATATACCGTATCTTTACCTCGCCCCCTTTTTTCCTTTATTATGCTCTTCTAGGAACGTCCCCACCTCGCAGCTTGACATCAACAAGATCCTTCATGCCTATCTGGATTGCCACTGTTTTAACATCAGCCATCACTTTCTTCATTTATTGATTTTGTGATCCTTTAAAGGGACAAAACTGCTTTCTAAAAAAATTAAAAAAAAAAACAAAACCGAAATGAGTGTACCATATTGTTATTGTCCAATAAAATTAATCACTTCATCAGGTTCCATATAATATCTAATTATTTATATAATTTACATATCTAAACTCTTGAAATGACATTAATTGTATTAAAAAAAAATTAAATACGTAATTTTTTTATAAATTAAATAATAAAAATTAAAGGGTGAACGACAGGTTAAGAATTAAAAAAAATAAGTGACAACCTGTCGTTTCGAGGTGAGGAGCGAGAAAAAATTTGTCCACCAAAAATTATATAAACCTAAGAACCGCCAACATCTTTCATCTTTATGTCCATTTAATAGCAGTAAGGATAACTATAAAATTTTCACAAACTTTGACGTAGGCGCAATTAATCAATCATAGTTTTCCTTTTTTGGCCAGTGCTAACATACTCATTGTGCATGATTAATTCTGTTGTTTATCAAATTTGTACAAACTATTCAGCCCTTTTTTTTATTGCAACTAAATTTGCTTAATTTTCCTCTGTGGACATGTGAAAAATGAATTGACACGATTGCATGGAGGGCGTGGGGATAGCCACTGTAGCATGATGATCAAGTTAAAAGCCTCCTCAGAAAGAATTTCATCCAAACACAATTTCTGGATTTTTTGCAAATGAATCTCTGCCACAGATAATGGGGCAGCTGGCAGGCACAGAAACGAGAGGGGCTCAGATTTGAAAAGCAAGTGAAATGACTTGTTGATTGAAAAATTGAAATGTAAAACGCTCCCAAGTCTAAACTCCAGTCTCCACCTCATCCAAGGAAGCAATGAGAAATTTGAAATGGTGGCCACGGCGCGAACCTTTTCCTCCCACTTGCTGTCACCACGTGTTAGCACCACACCCTTTGATGACATGGCATGGCACATGTTGACCCGAGATTAAATTGCGGATAACCTGAAAACGCTGTAGCTTGCTTGTCATGCTATACGTGGCAGGACTTTCACGGTGAGGAAATTAGCCACGTGTCAAGAAGAACAAAAACAAGGAGTCGAAGACTTGGATGCCTGCCCATGGACGAGAAAACCAAATCAATTACCATCTTACACTCGTGTTCCTGTGCTTTTGGATATGCTTCATGTCGCTTTAAGAATTCTAGATGCTGTGCACTATAACCAAATCTTATTTATGGATTGTGGCCTTGTACTTTTGTCGAGCGATTGCTGCCAAATGACTCCTTTATCCAATGTTTTCTCCCTCGCACTCCAGGCTTTGCGTAGAACACAAAGCTTGCATTTTACTAGTGGTCGTGTTGTTATCCGAGGCTTGCTTTTTCATGTTTGCATCAGCTTCTCCTTCACAATTCAGTAAATCACAACCACAAGTTCAATATTATTTTCAGACTCGAAAAGGGGTTCGATGATACCCAATCGTGAACTTAAGATCACGGTCTTTCTGTTTTCTCATTATGGCTAGCTTTTCTCCAACATATAAAGAAATCATGCAATTTTTTATCCAGTTAATGCTTTACCATACCCTGATAAAACACAAATAGAATCTGTGCAACTACATTCATTTGCAAGCAGAATCTTTTATTACTTGTGCAGAGAACTAGTTTATGAACAGTGTGGCTGGTTTGGTGCTGGTTCAGGGTACAATTTCGAAACTTTTCTACAGATATTTTAAAGACATTGTTGAAATAAACACGAGAAGAGAACAACAAAGACGTGGTTCAGTTTTCATTGAACAGATGGTTAGTAACTATACTCCTAGTATGAATCCGAATCAAGAATACAGTGGCCGCAAAAGTCATGAAACACAATTTTCAAGTCAACTGCCCCCATTCATGTACGCGCTACCCCTCTTCATGTTAAGCTGTATCACCGTACTCAAGCTGTAAGTTGCCTATATATTTTGGGCATAATTCATCACCTTGAGCACTGCCGTTGATAATTGGAAACTTTCCTGAAGAATAAGGACAACAAATAACCTTCATTTTCTTGAGAGGAAAGGCCTAATTGATTCTATGACCACCTGCATCAAAGAAAGCATAAATCAAATTGATTTTACAACCACCTGTATGGCTACCTAATGGATAGTTCCTTTTGTGTTTCTAGTTCTGAGACTTGTAGAGTTCTTACCCTGCCATCATAGGATAGAGAAGCAAATATCCACGGCTCACGCGAACTTTAGGCAAGGCCTGGGAAGATGGTTAAAACCTTGTTAGATAATATTAACAGCACAGTGAAAAACAGAGGCAGTGCTGATTACCATATACGCTGTCTTCATAATCACCGTACGAATTATGTAATGGGTCAGCCTGTTGAGTGGGTGATTCAGCTATGCTGTTATAACAAACGTTAAGGGAAAAGTATCAGAGTAGATCAGAGAATAGAAAAGGATGCTGTGGCAAAATTTCAAATGAGGGACAATAAAACAACCTTTCAGAGGTTGATTCATCTCCAGCAGATGCAGGAGCCAGCCACAAGTTAACAGTTGAGTCTGTGCCAGCGCTCTGCAGAAGGGACTCTTATCAAAGAAAATTTCAAAATATAGCAGAAAGAACTATTTGCAGTTTTTTTATAGTGAAACCATCATGCAGAGAGATGACGACATTTAAATGGAAGGTTATTGTTAATTTGTTATGCCTAGTTGATTCAGATGAATATTCGTAACCAGTTTAATCCAACCAAAACCCTGATACCTATACCTAAAAAGGAACCTAGTTAAGATGAATTGCTCAGATCCAATTAGCTTCAGAGAGAGAGAGAGAGAACCAGAATTAGCCCATTACACTCTGGGTTACACGTGACAACCCATATCCTGCCAACATTATTAAACGGGTCACAATCAGTGAACTAGAAGTCCTATTTCTTTTTGGAGGGACGTAAACTCACATGTGGGAAATTAACTATAAATCAATAAAGTGGAAAAATAAAAAGAGTTTAGCATTTTTTTTTTTTTTTGATAAGAGAGTAGAGTTCATCAAAAATAAAAATGACTTCGGGCAAAAAGAACCACAAAAGTAGACAACTCAATTACCAGGTATGTCCAGGAAGCTCTTTGACAGGAAATTTGTGCTTTCTCAGATCCCATATGTGTATTCCGGATTCATCTTCTGCAGTGACCTGTGATAAAAGTGACAATAATAACTCAGTAATATATAGCAGAAATACCATCTCACTTAAATTGGTTCATTCACCAATCACAATCACCATTTCTATACTATTGGTCATTCTTTTACTGATTTCAGCAACTATTAGTTATAAGTGAATCTCTCTTATGATTGAAACGAAAAGAATTAAATGCCCACACACCTGTGAAAAATACTATTACCTGTCAAGAGTGATCCAAAAATTGATAAATTATCCAGGCATAACATGTGTAAGATCTTGGTTTCACATGGTTATAGAAATAAGAAAGTTTCTTTTGATAGAAAAAGCAACTTAACATGCCAATTCATCCCTAAATAAAGCCATTTTCAAAAATTAATGTTGCAACAAAATCACAAAAAAGTTAGTAGAAAAGCAAATAATGCAATGACCAGTAAAATTTTAAGGTTACGTTAAACTAGTAAATATACAAGCTATATCCTTACAAGCATATTCTTTTTCTTCACATCATAGTTAGCATTGTGGATATGGGCACGCTCAATTGCATTTGCCTTCCAGTGATTATATAAAATTGTTGTCAGCCACAGCATAAGTCTAAGAGAACTTAATAAATTATATCAAGGTTAAACATTTAAGCATAAGAACATTTTAAGCATAAGTATAATAATACGCATAAAAAAATCAACAGTTAAAGGTGCAAGTTACAACATTCCTCCTCCCTTCCCCTCCATTTTTTGGTTAGTGGATGCTAGGTGATGGAATTGCAACTCTTAGAATTGGGCCCATGCCTTTCAGTACGAGGAGTACAAATCACAAGGGAAATGGAACACCATATCACGTGACCACCCGCTATGGTGATTAGACAGTCATCAACTAAAAAAGAAACTAAGATACACGGAAACAACAAAGTTCATGGTATGTAGATCCCAAAAATGGACTGATGATTCACAAGTTGCCATAACAGCATTTATGTCATGTGGATCCCAGATAAGTAATGAAGCATACCAGCTGACACCTTAGATTGCGCCCAGGTTTCCATAACAAAATCTGAACAAGCATGAGAAAGAGAATTAAAAATTATAATACATTATAGATATTCAGAAATTGTTGGTTTATAGTAACTGCCATTGATATGTAGTGAATGTCTCTGCACAACTACCATGAAAAACATGAAGTAGAAGTTAAATGCAAAGTTGCCAATGGCCAAAAAAATTAATGTCAGACACTAGGAAGCTATATTGAATATATTGAGAGTGAAAAAAAAAAAAAAAGGGACAAATTGAGTAACTAATTCTACCAATTGCAAATTTTTGTAAGTTGTGTCTTTGAATAAGGCATTCTAGAAATGATGTATTACCTTCATAAATGAAAAACCTACAGGCTGACCATTCACAAACTACTACATTAATCATCAATGATAAGAAGAAGAGAATGCATGCAGAGAATAACCTGCGCAACCTTTTTTGAACATTCTAAACTCCATAAGAAAATATTTTCTTCATCAGTGATTATCAACTTATCAACATATAAGCCAAAATAAATTTTACAAAAATTCCTTGCATGAAATGCAAAGAACACATGGTTTTAATAACTTAAGAGAAGTTTTAAATCAGGAACTCATCAATTAATCTTACCAACATGCGCATCAAGGGAGGTAATTCGTCCAAATGGGGTGAATTTAACTTCCCATGTAACTCTGGGATCTGCCAATTGCAGCCCCATAGGATTCGCCTTCAGTAACAAAGAAAACTATTAAACCATTCTCCATCTTTAAGCTACCAAACTTTATACAGGACAATGCTATTGCTACAGACCAATTATTGCGATACTAAAACTAATACAGATAGAAAAGAACTATCAAGGTTCCTCAAATGGCCTAGCTTGAAATTAGAAGCCCTTACAACCAAAACACTAGTACAGAATAATTACGCCGATTATTTCCAATAAGGATCTATTTTCCTCTTCTCTTTTTGAGCACTAAAGTCACCAAAACCAATGAACTAGGTGGGGAGGCAGACAAAGAAGGTTGACTAAGCTATTCAGATTTACCGATATCAAGTCTACTAGCACCCTATTGAACAAAAAAGACAGCCCAAAAAACCAGAATATGCAAGAAACACACGTAAATCAAGATCAAAATGTTACCAGTAGAGAAAACGATTGAGAAAATCCGTTGATCGAAGGGACATGAAGCTAGGTCCCAGATCTCGTTACGATGCAAAAACAAGCCCTCGCAAATGAGCTCTGTTCCGCCTGAAGATAGCCGAATCAGCTGAACCTGGCAGATTTCAGTTCTATTAGATAATATGACAAAACTTAAACACTGTGATCATGAATTAAACCAAATTAATTTAGGAACAAAATATCATTTTCTTCCCTGAGATTGAGGGTTCCGGTATGAACCTGGTGTGATCCGTGTCCGCTTTGACATCGGATATGCATCTTGCCTGCTTGCGAGTATAAAAAGGTAAGGTTTATAACTTTAACTCTAAGACGAGTAAAATTAGTGGGACTGAGATTTTGAGGGTCGACCTGATATTTGAGACCGCAGCCGATGCCAGAAGATCCTCCTTGCAAGGAACCAGGATTCCATGAGTTAAAGGTACTTAAAACGCCTCAATTTTCCGGACGATCTTGCTAAAATGCTTGTCGCTTTACATGGGGCTTGGATGCGCTTCCCGTTTGCAATGGGCTGGTTATTGGACAGGCCACTTTAGCCCAATAGGCTTGACACAGTGCTAACGGACAGTCCATGTTAGTCAGGCCATTTTAGGCACTGGATTGGAGTTGGATTTTACTCGTTTTTGTTCGTGATAGTTTGTCATGCATTTTCTTGTGATAATTAAATACATGATTATGGTTGTTAGGGGATTAGACAAGCTACTTTCTTTTGCTTTTCAATTTTGTAAACGGGCGCTGATCAAAAAATGTCTCTATTATTATAATGACCATCATGAAGGGCACTAGTTTTCCCTTTAATGATGAACTCGCCAAATGAGAATTGGGCCAATTTGCATAAAACCTGTGGAAAAATTACCATACATTGTTAATCAGTAAAATGTAAAAAAAAGCATGAAAGGGAAGCCAGATGGTGAGGTGAAATATTAAGTGTAAAAAATATATAGTTGCTTTAATTTCTCTCCTATGACTTGTATTTTTTTTTATATCATGGATCGATGAAAGAAGCATACATGAGATGGTAGTGAGTTGAATTTGTCACATAACAAAGAATGATTAGGGCATTGAAATTGTGATATTGAAACGTACTTTCATGCTCAAATCAAAAGTATTTTCATGGTGGAAATAATGAAATAATCTTGGAGAGAAAATATGACTTAGGATTTTAAACCCTTACATAGTACCTTTTATACCTTGAGCCATTGGCCGGTGATGGTGGCTATGTGCTATCCAACTGATCAATACATCCATCATTTCCTAATGAATACCCTAAACCATAGGACCTTTTGTCTTGAGCCTTTGACCTTGAAGAATAATTTGCAATAACAAACATATTTACTCTCTACCTTTTGTCAAACTCAACTTAAAATCATATAAACATGACACGTGTATTAAATTACACTATTAGTAAATTACAATTGAAAACAATGTAATCATTAGTTGTTGCATAAGAAAAAATAAATAAATAGACCAAAGTGCATCAACATAAAATCTATCATGCTATCAATATGGTAGTCCTTTCATCTTTCTTCACTTGGTATTCTTTAATGTCACGAAGGCGCTAGAGCAAGGTTCCATTTCTGTCAATTGAATCTCTTAGACTGACGATCCCCTCTACTTCGTGAAACTTGAGCTGAATTTTGCTAACAATGTTAGAACAGATGTATATTTCTTTTATTGCGTTAATTTTTTTAATATATTTTAAGGGATATGTAACAAACATTGATGGTAAATATACCTGTCATGAGGAACTGCCAAACTGGTGTTGTAATATATCTAGAAAAAAATAGAGAGACCGAGGTTCAGGATGAGGAGGGCTTGAAAGTTTCTTATACAACGACAGTTGGGTAATTTATGAGATTGGAAAAGGTGTACGTTACGCCAATTTTCTACCCAGAGATGTTTTCGTGATCATGAGACGTCAATCGTACTGCACGCAAAGGAAAGGAAAGAAAAAAAGGCATCTGGTTAAATTTTATTAAGCTTAAGAATTAAGACTAACCAATAAATTACATTTATTTCCTTCCTAGTACCAATTGGTTTTGAATTTTCCGCCGAATACCGAATATAGTTGCCAAATATGAAATGCCAGGCTCCCACGGACACATGGCTAATCAACAACAAGCGCATCTTTTGATATGACTCTTATCGATTGCCAAACCAAAGCAGCGATGTGAACCGACAATTCCTTTTCTTCTACTTGGCATAAGTTCCTTTTTGAAATTTTACTTAACTTGCTTTGCCAATTTCAAGTTTTTTTTTTTATTTAAAATTTACCCGTAGTCACTGAACTTTAATTAATAATTGCATATAAAACTTGTATAATCTATAATGATATATAAAATTTAATTTTTTTAGTTAAAAATTATAAAATTAACACATTAAAAAATGATAATTTGCATATTTTTTGTGATAATATCTAAAAAAAGTTGCAAATAAACAAACTTATCCATGTAGCCAGAGACATATAAATAGATTGATGATATGAATATTTTCAAAAATTAAAAAAAAATTAAAGAATTTTCTATTAAATTCTTTTTTAAAATTTTGTTATAAATATCTTTAACAATTAAAAAATAAAAAAAAAAATTCTCCAGACACTTCTATTTTTTTATATCTTTTTCTTAATAAAATTAATAAATTTTTAAATAAAATTTTATATATATTATAAATGAATATCCTTTAAAAAAATTGAATCTACTACAGTACATAGGAGCAGATTTTTTTTTTTTTTTACAATATGTCGCAGCAGATATTTAGTAGATGATGACTTCATTTTCCACTTCAAAACATTTGAAAGCAAAGTACTACCTGCCAAGTAGGTGTCAGCAATAGTTAAGATATTTTCTTTTCTCTTGGTCCATTTGATCATTGATGGGATGGATAAAGGTTAAGAGTAACGTACAGGAGTTAGGCCAGCCACCTAAAATTCAAGCAAGTTATGATGATGGTTTCCGTTTGGGTACAGGCAAAAAGAGTATTGATAATACAGTAATTTTATATGCATGAAAAGTATTATTTGCTTCATCCTTCAATTTATTTGTACATGTGATGTGATGTGATGTGAGTGTTATTTATTCTAGATTAAAGAAAAAGAAAATTAGATTGTTTATAGAAAATATCTTTATTTTTAAAAATTAATTTTCATTCTTAAATTTTTATTTTTTGAAAAATGTGTTTGTTAAATAAAAATGAATAACTATAATTACAAAATGAAAATATGAGAATGTGCTTGATATTGTGTTTTGTGTGAAATTATGAATTTATTCATGGGCCATGGGTCGACTGTTATGTTCATAAAAAAGTTTTGTCCAATTATGTTAATGTGCGTGAATATTTAGAAGGAAAAAACATGTTACTGAAGTGAAAAGCCTTTTACACTTATTTTTGGTTGGTTTCGAACTCGGGTTGTAGATCAGATTAGTTAATGAAATTCACGTTAATCGTATTTTCATATTTTTCTATTTTTCTGTTCAGTTTGTTGAAAAAACATTGAAAATAACCTTTTTTTCCCTTTGAAATTGGATGTATTTTCATTTTATTTTTTTTAAATGTTTTCTCAAATATTTACCAAACATGTTTTCACTTTTTTTTTTCATGAAATAAAAAACAGAAAAAGTATATTTTCTTAAGCCAAATGCACCCTAGAAAAGGTTTAAATTAAATTCCTTTTTGAAAACATTAATGAATGTGTTGTAAATTTTAGGTGTGATTTATTAATAGAGCATTAAGTTTTAATTAAATTTTAATAATTTTAAATATAAAAAATGAATGTGTTGCAAAGTAAATGAGAGTTAGGTTCTAAAATATAAAAAGTGAGTCTCGACGTGCTAATTAAATATGGCATCCTGGTTGTATATTATTTAACAGAAAGATAAATAATGAAATAAAGCAATATTTGGTTATTTTTATTTTAAAAATTTTATTAACATGCTAATTAAATATGGCATCCTGATTATATATTATTTAACAGAAAGATAAATAATGAAATAAAGCAATATTTAGTTATTTTTATTTTAAATTTTTTATTAAGTTTTTTTATTTTAAATTTATATACTAATACAGCCAATAGATTAAACTAAAGAGAGATTTTTACTATAAAAAAAGATTTCCATGGTGATATTATCGTTTAGCTGGGATTTTAAAAGGTATACAACAAAAAATATTTATAGATAAAAATATATATATTTAAAAAAGAAAAAAATAAAATATCTATCAAATGAGCTTAAAAAATTGATACTTGACATTTGAAATAATGTATAAACTAAATTATTGTTTTATATTCATTATTATAGATAGATTAACGATTTCGTAGGTACATATTTCATCATGGTGAACATTTTTAATTAACAGAAATGAAACCTCATTAAGAACATAAAAATGAGAAGAGAAATTGATTGGATAAAATATTAGAAAGACTACGAATTATTCCAATTTTTAAAAATAAGATCTTATATTTTTAAATTAACATTGTATTCAAATAAATTATTATCTCTTTGTTTGTATCTGTATAAATTTTTATTTCAGTTACATGATCTAATAAATTTAGTGATTAAGATTTAAATCTTGATAACTTTAAATATAAAGATTTTTAACATTTTTCAAAATAAATACTTAACTTTTAATTTATAATTAAATAAGTTATTAATAATTTGATTTATATCTAAATAAATTTTTAATATAAATTATTTTTAAGTAAATATTTTTTTTAATACAAATAAAAAATAAAGATGTATTTAAAAATAATAAAATATATAAAGATTTATTTAAATAGAATGAAATAGCTCATGAATTTTTTTTAATATTTTAACCCAAAAAATTCATATATTTACTCGCAGTGTACACAAACTTTTAAAATAACTTTACTATATTACAGCAACAATTTGTTTTAATTTTATCTAACAATTTATTAAAAAAAACAGATCAATTTAATCTGCAGTCTGATAGATTGTTAAAAATGAATTGATTTATGACTATTAAAACAATTAATTGAAAAGGTCAGTTCAGGTTGGCTACCAGCAAAAACCTAGCACTTCATAAATACGCTCCAGTTTTGGGACCGAAGTAACCGAACACGCAGCCTGTCTAGCGACTGAAATGATCAAATGAATTTCTCTTGTGCGCTACTTGTGCCTTCATGTTAAAGATTGCACTGACTTGAAATTCTAAAATTGCCCTTCAAATAGTATAATTGCAAGTGCAACCAACTACATCAACTCACGCCAAAAGTTCGTCCTTCTTTCTACAAACGCTTAAACTTCCGTCCCCATCATCATTTCTTTTTTTTAATCTTTTGCAATTTTGTTCTGGAGTTTTCTTTATGGGAGAAGCCAAAAACCTAGATATTCATAGTAGCTAATAAAGTGGACGAAGAGAATGAAGGAGATGATAGAGAAGCCACGAAAGATCAACATGTTGATAAGGAAATGGGTTTCGGATCTTGATTGGCGTCTTCTCTTCTTGGTAATCGTTCCCCTTTCGCTTCTTCTTTTTGTTTCTTTATCATATACACCAATCAACTCTGTTTTCCCGCTCCGGTCTTTCATCTTCAACAGAAACAACTTCTCCGATTGTATCAGTACATGCCCCCCTAGGCCCCCCAATCAAACCCATTTGGCCAAGTCTGAGTTGCTTCAGTCGAGGATCGCGGTGTGCTTGGTTGGTGGAGCCAGAAGATTCGAGCTCACGGGACCCTCGATCGTGGAGAAGGTTCTTAAAGAGTATCCTAATGCAGACCTCTTTTTGCACAGTCCCATGGACAAGAATACCTTCAAATTATTACTTCTAAAGACGGTGCCAAGGCTCGCCTCGGTTCGAATATTTGAGCAGAAATTCGTGCCGCAGACGGAGGAGCAAGTTCGAGTCCTCACGGCTGCGAACTCCCCTAATGGCATCCAGGTAGAAACTGTGAACTTTTTTAACACTTTGGTTACATCAAATCAAATTTTGCTTAAATTGGGTTTCGTAAATATTTGTTCCATGTCATACTGTATTCCGATTTGGTAAGTTGGAAACAAATCACCTTTTTTGGTGCTGGTTGGTGGATTTTGCGCTGGAGTTGTACCCGTCGCCAAATTTTGGTAGCCAACTCCTTTTGAACGTTCTTACTTTTCCAATTTGTTTTTCTCAATCTTTTTCTTATAATTGTTCCAAATTTACACGTTTTACAACTGGCTTGCCTTGTTTGAATCTTTTTTCCAAAAGTTGGGATAATAGTCACAATACATTTTGGCATATATAATGCGTCCTTTACATATAGTTAAACTTTTTTAATGAATACAGTCGGTAATAAATTCATGGTCAATTCAACATCCATATCTGTATGTTGTTTTTCTCGAACCTAGAAGTAGCTAACTGGGAAATTGCCAGTTCCAGTACTTTTTTGGATGATTTATTACAATTGCCAAAATAAAAGGTATTTTTTTTCCTTTGGTCTAGTTTTCTGAATAATAGTTTCTTGATAAACGTTTAAAGAAAAAGCTTAGTTTCGAATTAATTTTTTTTTACTTATATTAAGATTTTATTCTCTTGACCTACCAAAAAAACAATTTTTAGTGACGACTAGTAATTATCTGATTTATTCCAACTGGGAAGGTCAAAAGTCTGCTTCCAGTAAGGTTGCCATTGTACGGTAATTCGGCTTTTATCTTAAATCATCAGACCCAATATTAACTTGGGTCCCGCTTCCCGTTATAAATTTGAGCACTGATCGCCACTTGTCCTGGTTTATACTTTGACTTTCCACTTTCCTAAATATTTTAAGAATATAATATAAAATTCACAATTTCTCTTTCAGGGTCTTCTACAGTATTTTAATTTGGTGGAGGGATGCCTCGCGATGATCGAATCACACCAAAGGCAACACAACTTCACATACGACTGGATAGTCCGCACAAGAGTAGACGGTTACTGGAATGCACCTTTACAACCCCAAAACTTCGTGTCAGGCCAATACACTGTCCCTTCGGGTTCTGTCTACGGCGGCCTTAATGACCGCCTCGGCATCGGCGACTTTTACACTTCAAAAATTGCTCTCTCCCGCCTTTCTCTCATCCCCAAACTTGACTCGGCTGGGTACAGTCAACTCAACTCAGAGTCAGCGTTCAAGGCCCAACTCACCACCCAAAACGTATCTTACGTAGAAAATAGATTACCGTTCTGCGTCGTGACGGATCGGACGTACCAGTTCCCGCCTGCCCATTTGGGAGTGCCAGTGGCGGCGTTGTCGAGTCCTGGTCCACTAAGTGGGGCCAAATGTAGGCCTTGCACCCCTATATGCAAAGACCTTTGCGTGGCGGATATAATGTCATGGCTTGACAAGAGATGGAGCTGGACCAACTGGGGTAACGGGACTCTTGAGCTATGCAATGCTCAAGGTGACTGGGAGAACGGATGGGAGAAGATTTTTGATAGAGTTGCTGGTAAAAAACTCGCTGCTGAGAGGAGGCGAGTTAAGGTTTTGAACTTTGATAAATGTGTTCGTGATTTTAGAGAAATGAAGCAGAAGGCTGTCAAGTGGGAGGCACCTGGGGTGAAGGAGATCTGTAGACTCGGGCTGGGGATGTCACGGAGGTGATTCTTTTACAGCTTTAATTTAGGTTTTACTTTTGGAATTGTAAATTTTTCATATTGAAAATCTTTTTCAACATAAATACATGGGCTATACGTTGTAATCTGGCATCAGCAATGTGTAAACGAAGTAGCTTCGGATATAATATTTTCTATAAAGCGCGCAATGGAATGTTCTTATGAATTTTCAATAGTTGGCGCTGACATGAAGGAACGGTAGTTGAAAACCAAAAGGTCACTAAAATATGTGGAATTCCAGTGTCACGAAACCAAACTCCCAAAAGCCATCAGGCAATGGATGGTAATGTCTTAGTAAACATCCGCATGGCCCGCCTAGCTGATGTGGTTGTCCGTAGTTGTCATTTCATTTTCAGAAAGCCCCTTCAATTAAAAACTTTCACTTTTTTGACTTTTTAGGATGTAAACCGGCTCCGCTGTCAACTTCACGTACATTCGTTCTTTCGGATGCAAATTTTTTTTTTTATTTAGTGCTAGGTAATTTTTATTTCCAATTAATTATTGTAGTAGCACGAAGCATTCGATCCAACACAATGACACACCCGCTACATGCATGCCTGGGACATACTGCGTGTTGTCTTCCTTAATTTCAAGGAGACAAATAAAAGCTGCAGTAATGTCACATGGGAAAGAGATAACTGTGAGCAAAAGAAAATCCAATTAGGAATTAAGAACCAATAGCAATATCATCTTCAAAAAACTTATTATCATTCACCAAATATTCTTCATATACAGACGTATATAGTCAGTAAAGGATTAGTCCCTTATTCAGTGGGAGTTGAAGGTGCCATCTAATTTATCCTAAATTAGCTTTCTCTTTATCTTTTTTTTTTTTTTGGTTATTTCTTTTCGGGGGAAAAAAATAAATAAAACGTAAAGATATTAAATAAGTTAATGACAAATACAATTAGTTAGTTAATGCTGGCATGATCCTTTCAACCCCAAAGAAACTACAAATAATTCTTTGTGCATAGGCTAGCAATATTGTGCATGGGACTAACAATAGAGACTTCTATCATAAGTTTAAACTTTGTAGCCTTACAATAAGGTCGGCAAACAATAACTATTAGATTTATATAATTAAATCTTAACTATTAATTAAATTTTAAAGTAAAGAAGAGTAAAACCTGCTTATCAAGTAATGAGATTATAAAATAAAATTTATAACATTTTATATAATTTAAATAATATTTACTTTATGTAATAATTTTTTATTTTCACTTTATTACATGGTTATGAAATTAATTAAATAAAAAATAATAATTAAAAATATTTGTTTTGAAAATTTTTTTAATGTAATTGGCATCTTAAAAAATAACTAAAAAATATTATTAAAAAATTCTAAAGAAATTAAGAATATTAACATAAAAATTCTTTTAAAGAAAAAAATAATTTTAAAAAATTATATTTTAAATAAAAAAATTATTAACATAATCAAATGAGAAAAATAATAAAATTTATATCAATTTATGTTAAATGGGATAAAATTGTTGTAACATGCTAAAAAACGAGTTATGAAAATTTTAAACATAATTGAATGTAAGAAAAAATGTTAGAATAATTATTTTAACATAAATAATTAAGTTAACAATCTAAAATTTAAATTATCATTATTTTTTATAAATATAAAAAAAGTTAAAAATACATTCAATGATAACAATTGCCGTAAAAGAAATTATATTTTTTTAAAAAATTAATAAAAAATTTATTAACATAAGCATGTTAGAAGAATTGTAAAATTTGTATAATTTAACATAAAATATGTTAGAAATATTGTAACACCTAAGAAAGAACTATGATAATTCTAAATTTAATGAAATATAAGAACAACCGTAAAAAAATATTATTGTAATGTAAATAATTAAGATAACAATATAAAATTTTGATAAATATATAAGAAAAATATCTAATAAATAAAAAAATATATAAATAACATGAATAGTTGAGAGGAAACATAACATTCATATCATTTGACGAAAAATAATAAAAAATGTCATAACACATTAAGAATAAACTATGACAATTCTAAATATATTTGAAGTAAGAATAGACATGAAATATATTATTATAATGTAAATAAATAATTATGATAGCAACGTAAAGCTTTAATTAATTATTGTTTATATATATAAATAAAATAGCTATAAATTAAAAGATAAATTGGTAATATATACAAATGTGAAAAAAACGTAAAATATTGTCATTTAACGTAATGGATAAAAAGTATCGTAACACACTAATAAATAATTATTACAATTTTAAACATAATAAAAAGTAAGAACAATCATAAAAATATATTATTATAACGTAAGTAATAATGTTGACAATATAAAATTTTAACTAATTATTATTATTTTTAAATATATAAAGAAAATAGCTAAAAATTAACAAACAAATAGATAACGAAAAATGAGTATTATTTGTAGACACCCAATTTAGTCCAGGCTCGGATCAATTGGGCCTGATCCAAATAGTTAAGTCCATTTTTTTTCTTTTCTTCTTTATTTTCTTCTTATTTTTATTTTTTATTTTTATTTTTATTTTTTATTTTTATTGTATTTTACATTTTTATTTTATTTTATTTTATTTCTATTTTTATTTCTATTTTTATTATTTTATATATATTTTTAGGTATTTATGTATTTATTAATATATAGATATCTTTATTTTTTTTTCTTTTTTCTTTTTTTCTTGTTAATATTTATGTATATCAGATTATGTATTATCTGTTATTTAATTTTAATTATCTGTTAATTTTTTTTATTTATCTTATTTATTTTCTTTTGATTTTTTTACATTTTTCGTATTTTTTTTATTTTTTTTTTATTTACTTGGCTGGAGATTGGATTGGGATTCAATCAAAAGAGTCCAGATTGGATTCAAAGATTGAATCTCCATCCAAAGAGGAATTGGGATTGATCAGAAACTCCCGATCAATCCCTATAAAAGGGACCCTCTGGAATAGAAGCAAAATACACAGAAAAAAATAGTGAGCAAAGCTACTGATCTGGGAGAAAAGGGGCGTATAGAAAGCTAAGAAAAGGTTTAGAAGGGTTCTAGGAATTAGCAGAAATTTTTTGAAGATTTTTGGCATTTTTTTCTGGGAATTTTTGGAAAATTCTAGATTTCGGTTGAATTTTTCGACGAAAGTTACACTTTTCAGCGAAAATTTCGATCAACCTTGAAGTTTCCGACGAGCTGCCCAGTTTTCGACGAAGAATCCCAGAAACTGGCGAACTTTCGACGAACTTTCGAAGAACTTTCGACGAAAAACCCAGATTTCGTTGAAAAATTTCAGAATCCGGTGAATCTTCAATCGGAGTTCTTCAGCTGTTTAGAGAGAAGCGAGAGAAAAAGAAAGAAGAGAGAGAGAGGGAAAGAGCTTTCTGTCAAAAAAAAGAGGGAAGAGCCTTATATATCCTCCCAAAACGACGTCATTTTTGCCTTAAGTGACCCAAAGGATCCGCGCGTTTTACCGAGATCTGACCCGATCCGAGCATCGACCCGTTTCTTGACTCGCGCGTGTCTCCCCCTCCGAGTCGATAGTCGAGCCGAGCCGAGGTTTCAAGCCGCTTCTCCGAGCCATTTTCTCTTCCTTGAACCGAGCCGAGACAAGCCGTACTCCGAGCCGCTCTAGGTTTTTTTATTTTATTTATTAGATAGGTTTATTTAGTATTCTTTTCACCTTTATTTTATTTTTATTTTTGTTTTACTTTTTTTTGTTTTATTTTATTTTCTTTAAATAAAAATAAAAAAATAATATTTTTGAGAAAAAGTTGAAAGTATCAATTTTCCTTAAAAATAAAATTTTAAAAAAAGGGTTTTTGAGGAAAAGTTGAAAGTATCAATTTTTCTTAAAAATAAAATCTAAAAAAAAGGGTTTTTGAGGAAAAGTTGAAAGTATCAATTTTCTTTAAAAATCAAAATTTTCAAAAAATATTTTTAGGAAAAAGTTGAAAGTATCAATTTTCCTTAAAAATAAATTTTCAAAAAGGGGTTTTGAGGAAAAGTTGAAAGTATCAATTTTTCTTAAAAATCAAAGTTTCAAAAAAAATATATATTTTTGGGGAAAAGTTGAAAATATCAATTTTTCTTAAAAATAAATTTCCAAAAAATATTTTTAGGGAAAATTTGAAAGTATCAATTTTTCCTGCACAAAAACAATTATTATTTTCTTCCTTTTTATTTTGATTTTGATTTTGATTTTTCTTTAAATAATCCGACGATTGAGCCTCTGCAAGTGAAACAATAGTTTTTCTTGCATACTCTTGAGGTGAGAGAATTTTTTTAATTTTCTACTAAAAGTATTAGAGTCAATTGAGAATAATTTTCAATAATTAATTACTTGATAAAATTTTAAGGCTCATTGGATAACACAAATTTCAGTTGGTACCATCTTTTGATGGGCGTTGTGAGGGTGCTATAGCCTTCCTCACACGTAACCGAACTCTCGAACCCTATTTTGGTTAGTAGACCTGAACCTATTCTTTTAGGGACCCTTAAACTTAGGTGTTCCCTAAAAGAACAGATTCTTTAGGTGGTCAATCGCACCTAGATAAAAAAGATTGGTGGCGACTCCTAAAAGTCAATGTCTAGCGATAGATCTCCGGATCTAAACGTTATGACATTATTTGGTGTAGAACTAAAAAAAATGTCATAACATAATAAAAAATAACTATTATAATTTTAAACATAATTAAAAGTAAGAGCAATCATACAAACAAATTATTGTAACATAAATAATTAAGTTGCCAAAATAAAATTCTAATTAATTATTTTTTAAACATATAAAAAATAGCTACAAATTTAAAAAATATATTGGTAACATAAAATGTGTATAAATTATCGTAATACTTGTCGTAAAACACTAAAAAATATTATAAGAATTTTAAACGTATGAAAAGTAAAAATAGCTATAATAATATATTATTGTAACGTAAATAATTATGTTGGCAATGTAAAATTTAATTAATTATTGTTTTGTAAATATTTTAAAAAAATAAATAGATAAAATAAATAAGTGACGATAAACCTAAAATTAATATCATTTGACCTAAAATAGATAAGAAGTGTCATAATATATTAAAAATGAGTTATGACAATTTTAAAAGTATTGAAAAAAAATAACAGTAAGAAGATATTATTATAAAGTAAATAATTATGTTGACAATTTTAAGTTTTAATTAATTATTGTTCCTGTAAATATATAAAAAATAGCTAAAAATAAAAAAAATAAATTGACAATTTAAACAAGTGAAAAACGTAAAATTAGTATCATTTCATGTGAAATTGATACGAAGTGTTGTACAATACTAAAAAAAAGTTATAACAATTCTAAATGTAATGGAAGGTAAGAATAACTGTAAGAATATATTATTATAACATAAATAATCAAGTTGGTAATTTAAAATTTTAACTAATTATTATTTTTTAAATATATAAGGAATATAACTAAAAACTGAAAAACAAACAGGTAATGTAAAAAAGTGAAAAAAAAAATAAAATTAGTATAAGTAAGTGTAAAATGAGTAAAAAATAGCATAACGTATTAAGAAAAAACAATGACAATTCTAAATATAATTAAAGATAGGAACAATTATTAAAAAAATTATTGTAACATAAATAATTAAGTTGCCAATATAAAATTTTAATTATTTATTTTTGTGTAAATATATAAGAAAAATGGCTAAAAATTAAAAAAAAAACAAATTGGTAAAGTAAACAAGTGAGAAGAAATATATAATTAGTATCATTTAGCGTAAAATGAGTATGAATTGTTGTAATATGCTAAAAAAAACTATGACAATTCTAAACATAATAAAAATTAAGAACCACCATAATAATATATTATTGTAATGTAAATAATTTTATTTGCAACATAAATTTTAATTTATTATTTCTTATAAATATCTAAGAAAAATAGTTGGACATTAAAAAATAAATTGATAACATAAACAAGTAAGAACAAATGTAAATTAGTACCAATTAGTGTAAAATGGATAAAAAGGGTTGTAACACGTTAAAAAGGAGTTATAATAATTGTAAGTATAATGAAAAGTAAAAATAACCGTAAAAAAAATTATTGTAAAGATAATAATTATGTTGACAACATAAAATTTTAATTATTTATTATTCTTGTAAATATACAAGAAAATAGCTAAAATTAAAAAACAAATTTATAACGTAAACAAGTAAGAAATAATGTAAAATTAATACCATTTGAAAAAAAAAAGGGTTAACAGTGTTGTAGCACACTAAGAAAAACCCATAAAATTCTAAACATCATGAAAAGTAAGAACAACTATAAAAATATATTATTGTAATGTAAATAATTATGTTGACAGCATAAAATTTTAATTATTTATTATTCTTGTAAATATAAAAGAAAAATAGCTAAAATTAAAAAACAATTTTATTACGTAAACAAGTAAGAAATAATGTAAAATTAATATCATTTGAAAAAAAAAATAGGTTAATAGTGTTGTAGCACACTAAGAAAAACCCATAAAATTCTAAACACCATGAAAAGTAAAAACAACTATAAAAATATATTATTGTAATGTAAATAATTATGATGACAATATAAAATTTTAATTAACTATTGTTATTATATATATAAGAAAAATTGCTAGAAAATTAAAAAAATTGACAATGTAAACAAGTAAAAAGAAACGTAAAATTAGTATTATTTGTTGGCCTTGAATTGATTAAGAGTTTTAATTTGACAAAACAAAAATTTGCTTAACTTAAATCAATATCTTCTAATCTTAAATTGAACATTTTTCCACCATTTTATGTTGCCAAAATTCATTTAGGAACTAAAACAAGTTAAATTCTTTGAATAAAAAGGGATTAATGCATGTTTTGATAGAAAGGATCAATCCCCTCATTACCAAATTGATCCCCTAGCAAAAAGGATCAATCCAATTTTCTTCTATAAGCAAACTTCATGAAGTTTTAGCAAAAATCAATCGATCTTTTCTCTATATTGGCTGGGGTTTCAAACTTACTCGATCAATCCCTCTCTTAAAAGGATTGATAACTTTTTCATATAGAATGCTATCTCGTTGAAAAATTTCAGAAAAGGGATCGAACTCCCCACATAAGGGATCGATCACCTAAGGATAGGATCGATCCTTCCACAAAAAGAATCGATCGATTGCTCATACAGAAAGCTCTTTCGTTTGAAAATTCAAAAAAGAGATTGATCCCTCCACATAAGGGATCGATCACCTAAAGAATGGATCGATCAGGTGCATTACCTGATCGATCGGATAAGGCATTTCAAGTATAAATTTAGGGTGTTTCAAAGTTGACCCAATCGATCTATTAAAGGAGGGGATCGATCCCTTGAGTCCTAAAAAGCTTCAACAGTTATATTTTATCTAATATTTTTGCATGTTTGAAGCATTAAATGCAAGATAACGACTTTCAACTTTTTTTTACCTATAAATAAAACCTTTCATTGTAGAACAAGAGTAAAAAGAGCTAAGAGAATTTATTGATATTCACCAACCAACTTGTTCAAACATTTAGAGCTATTCAAAGTGAAAAAAAGTACAAAAAATCATATTCATTAGTTTTTCTCTAATTTTTTTTGTCTATACTATTGTGTACTTCAAGTTAGCAAACACCCAACCTTTAAAAACGTTCTTAAAGTTTGTAAAATACTTTAAAAAATTTTGTATTGTGAGCTTGTAAGCTTAAAAGGGAAGATAACCCTTAACAGTTTACAGTGCTGATTGTGTAAAGCTTTGAGAAGCTAGGTTGTATCCTTCAACACATAGTGGATTGAACTCCTTAACAAAAGAGGTTAAGAGAGAGGACATAGGTGCCTAAAAAAAAGATTGAACCTCTATAAATCTTGGTGTCTAATTCTCTAACTCTATCTTTTATTTACTTTTATTCATTGTGTTTATTTGCTTAGATAAATTATTTTGCTGAATTTATGATTAAGTATTGATTTTAAAATTTTTGTTATAACCAATTCACCCCCCTTTTGGTTTATTTTAAGTCTTTAAGCTAACAATTGGTATCAAAACTATTACTTTTTTTTTTTTATGTTTAACAACCTAAGAGTGATCCTGAAAATGGCTTAAAAAAATGATGATCAATGTGAAACAACCATCTTTAAGCTACAACCAATACAGTGGCCAACAAGAGGTATGTCTTATGGCAAACGAAATAGTTACAACATCTCTTGAAAGTGAATAGCATTCAATTGTAAGACCCTCTCTATTTGTTGGTGATAACTATTCATATTTGAAGACTAGGATGGGGCTATTCATTCAAGCTAATGATTATGAAGTTTGGAGGGTCATTATAAATGGTCTTCAAATTTTAATGAAGATGATGGATAGTAAGGAGGTGATCAAGCAAGAGAGTGAATGGGATGTCACTAATATAAAAATAGCTCAACTCAATGTCAAAGCAATGCATACACTCTTTTGTGCATTGGGGCCTAATGAGTACAATAAAGTTTCTTTGTGTGAAAATACAAAAAAAATTTGGGATAAGTTAGCTGTCACTCATGACAGTACAAATCAAGTGAAAGAGATAAAAATTAGCATACTCACTCATAATTATAAGTTATTTAAGATGAAACTAAATAAAACCATTAGTGAAAACTGCTTTACTGAGATCATTAATGGTTTAAAAGCTCTTAGGAAAACTTATTCAAATATAAAGATGATGAAAAAATTCTCAATAGTTTATCAAAAAGTTAGAAAGCTAAAATGACAGCCATTAAAGCGTTCAAAGATTTTCACACGCTTTTTTTGGATTAACTAATAGGTTCTCTCCTTACATATGATATGATGCTAAAAAAGGGACAAGAATCAATCAAGAAAGATGGCATTGCTCTCAAATCTACCTTTCAAAAAAATAAAAAAAATCATAGACAAGAAAAGGATGATGAAGATGAAGAGATGACCATGTTTACAAAGAGATTCAAAAAGTTCATGAAGATCAACAAATTCTCTAGTAGAAGAAGACCACAAAAGAAAATGGTTAAAGGAGAATCAAGTAAAAGAGAAAAAGATCAAATTATTTGCTATGAATGTAACAAACTAGGTTATATTAAATTTGATTATCCTTTGTGGAAGAAGCAAAACATGATAAAACAAAAAAAAAAAAAGCAATGGCTGTAATATGGAGTGATAGTGAGTTTTCTAATGATGAATCAAATGAAGAGAAAGTGGCCAATCTATGTCTCATGGATCTTGATGAGTTTAAGGTAGCTTTTAATCCATATAATTTAAATTCATACACATTTAATGAATTGCAAGATGCTTATGATAAACTAGCCATAGAATTTAAGAACATGAACATGAAATATAAAAAAATAATCTCTAAATTGAAATTAAAAAATGAATCCTTGACTAAAGCAAATGATGACTTAAAAAAGAAAGTTGAGTTCTTAAAGTTAAATGTCAATGACTTGACTAAGAAAAATGAAAATTTGCATAACTCATTTTTTAGATTTTATATGGGACATCAAAAGCTCAATGACATGCTTAAAACACAAAGAGCATTCTTTAACAAAGATTGATTAAGTTATAATGGTGGCAACAAAGAAACTCATTTAAAAAACTTTCTTGTTAACTCAAATGATTCATCTAGTATATGTACATATTGTCATAAATTGGATCATTCTATATAATATTATTCCTTGAAAAAAGTCACATATAGAGGTAAGCTCATTATGAGAGTTTGGATTCTAAAAGAAATTAGCACATTTCAAGATGAGATTACTAACATGAAGTGAATTTCAAAAGGCAAAAAAATTATTAGTACTAACACTCAAAGACCCAAGAAAATTTGGAGACCTAAAACAAAATTTTAATTATGTTTTTTTAGAGGAATGATCATTACTACAAAGTCAATTCAAGAAAAAACAATTCATGGTACCTTGATAGTGGATGTTCAAAACACATGACCAGAGATAAAACTCTTGTTAAGGACTTAAAAGCTAAAAATGAATGAGATGTTACATTTGGTGATAACTCTAAAGGTCAAATTGAAAGGATTAGCTTCATTGGTAACAATTCTTTTACTACTATTGAAAATATTTTACTTGTAAAAAGACTCAAGCATAACTTACTTAGTATTAGTCAATTGTGTAATAAAAGACTTAGAGTTGTGTTTGGATTCATGTACTATCAAGTAATTGATATCAAAACTAACAAGCTTATTTTTGTTGGACATCGTTAAGAAAATATTTATGTGGTGCATCTAGATGATCTTTCCTCTAAAAATATTTATTTTATGGCTCAAAAAAATAAGAATTAGATTTAGCATAGAAGATTTAGACATGCAAGTATGTATGCAATTTCAAAACTTTCTCAAAATGATTTGATTATTGGTTTGCCAAAATTGAAATATGAAAATGATAAGGTTTGTGATGCATGTGCTTAAGAAAAACATAGAAGAATTTCTTTCAAACTTAAGAATTACATTTCAACTACTAGATATCTTCAACTACTTCATATTGATCTTTTTGGACCTACTAGGATAATAAGTCTTGATGAAAAATAATATGGATTTGTTATTATTAATAATTTTACTATATTCATATGGGTTCTCTTTTTGCATTCAAAGAATGAAGCTTTCGAAAAATTCATCACTTTTAGCAAGCAAATATAAAATGAAAAAGGTTATTCAATTACTAGCATTAGAATGATCATGAAAAAAAATTTGAAAATCTTAGCTTTAATGTGTTTTGTAGTGAAAATGATATTAGCCATAATTTTTTTGCTTCTAGAACTCCTCAACAAAATGAGATAGTAGAAAAAAAATAAAACTTTAGAAGAAATGGCTAGAACCATGCTTTTCTAAAAATAATTTACCTAGATATTTTTAAGCGAAAACCATAAATATTTCTTGTTATATTATAAATAGAGCTATGATTAGGCCAACTTTGAAGAAAACTCCCTATTAACTTTTTAAAGAAAAAAGGCCTAACATAAGTTATTTTCATCATTTTGGTTGCAAAATGTTTTGTTTTGAACAATGAAAAAGATGATCTTAGAAATTTTGATGCAAAAAGTGATGAAAGAATTTTTCTAGGATGTTTTTTGAATTAAAAAACTTATAAAGTCTTTAATAAAAAAAAATTAGTTTTTGAAGAATTTATACATGTTATCATTGATGAGTCTAATCCACCTTCAAGAAAGGTGCCTCTTGATGATGATGATGTAGGTATACTTCAAGAATGTATTAATGATGCACCACATGACATTGAGAAGAACAATTAAAAGAAAGATGATGAGTTCCTAAAGGAGCCATAATATATAGAAAGAGTTAAATCATCATAAAGAAAAGAGATATATCAAAGATAGTGAAATTATTGGTAATCCAATTCGTAGGATAAGAACTAGATCTTTTTATATGTGTGTAATTATGTTGCTTTCCTATCTTATATTGAACCCAAGAATATATATGAAACCTTAAGAGATGATTATTGAATATTGGCCATGCAAGAGAAATTAAACTAATTTGAAAGAAGCCAAATATGAAATCTTATACCTAAGTCTAGTGATCATCCCACTATAGGCACCAAATGGATTTTTAGGAATAAAATGGATAAGCATGTGAATGTTGTCAGAAATAAAGCTAGATTGGTAGCTTAAGGGTATAGTCAAGAGGAAAGAATTGATTATGATGAAACCTATGTGTCGGTTGCAAGGTTAGAAGCCATTAGAATGCTGATTGCATTTGTATGTTTTAAAAATTTCAAGCTTTTTCAAATGGATGTCAATAATGCATTTTTAATTGGTTTTATAAATGAAGAAGTGTATGTAGAGCAACATTCCGATTTTGAAAATTCAAAATTTCGAAATCATGTTTATAAATTGACAAAAGCTTTATATGGTTTAAAACAAGCTTCTAGAGATTAGTATGAAAGATTGTCAAATTTTTTAATTGAAAATAGTTTTAATAAAGGGAAGGTTGATACTACATTTTTTATTAAAACAAAAAGAAAAGACATTATCATGGTGCAAGTTTATGTTGATGATATCATATTTGGTGCTACTAATGAAGTTTTTTGTCAAGAATTTACTAAGATTATGTAAGGTGAATTTGAAATGAGCATGATGAAAAAACTCAAATTCTTCTTAAAACTACAAGTAAAGCAAACAAAAGATGACACCTTCATCAATCAAGCCAAATACATCAAGGATTTGCTTATAAGGTTTGGATTAGAATAATCAAAACCTTGCTTAGCACTTATGAACACTTCAATAAAACTTGATAAAGATGAATAAGGTAAATGTGCTTACTCTAAATTATATAGGTCTATGATTGGTTCATTGCTATATTTTACTATAAATAGACCGAATATAATGTTTAGTATATGTTTATGTGCTAGATTTCAATTTTCACCTAAAGAATCACATTTATCTGCTATCAAAAAAATTTTAAGGTACCTTAAAGATACCTCTAATTTAATATTATAGTATCCAAAAGGTTCATCTTTTACTTTGCATGCCTATTCTGATATAGATTATATTATGGTTTTTCAAGAAACAAAATAATGTTGCTCAATCCACAACCGAAGTCGAACATGTAGCAGCTGTTAGTTGTTATGCGTAAGTTTTGTAAATTAAGCAATAATTAAAGGATTTTGGAATAACCATAGATCATATTCCTATTAAATGTGATAATACTAGTGCCATCAATCTCACCAAAAATCTAATTCAACACTTTAGAACTAAACATTTTGAAATTAGGCATCATTTTATTAGAGATCTTGTTCAAAAAAGTGATATCGTACTTGAATATATTGATACCTTGCATCAATTAACTGATATCTTCACAAAACCTCTTGATAAGGATAGGTTTTATGCAATTAGAGGTGAACTTAGTATGATGAATGCTCTTTGAAATAAATTTCTTGATGTTATGATGAATGTTGCAATCTTGATTAATCAAATGTATGTTTTCTTAAATATTTTTTTTGGCTTATGTATGATTGTATGATGCATGTTTTAATGATCATATTGTATGGTTTTTATTTTTTTTAAAATGATACAGTAAAAACCAATTGATCCTCTGTAGAATGGATCAATTGGTTATTTTTTTCGTAGCAAAATTGAAGGGAAAACATAGAGAAACCAATCGATCCCCTTTGGAGAAGATTAATTGGGTATTTATCCAGTAGCTAAAAGAAGTTAGAAATGTGAAAAACCGATTGATCTCCTTCAAAACCAATCGATCGGTTTAATGTAAAACCATAACCGATCGATCCCTCATCTCAATTGATTGATCGGGTCATGTTTCTTTGGCACTATGTGCATTATTTTGGTGTGATAAAATCGGGTCCCCTTTTCCTTTGATCGATCATTTCAACCTCATTACTTGTTCTTTTTTTTTTCCAAACTCATTCTCTTCAAACTCTAAGAACTCTCACTCATTTTTTACTCAAAATTGATCACTCTTAGCAAAATCTTTTGTAAATTCCTTCATTTCAACTTGATTTCTTGCAAAATTCATCCTTGAAAACCATTAAATCACACAAAAATTAATACCCATTTTTTTCACTCTAAAAAGTTGATCACATTTTGAA
This sequence comes from Durio zibethinus, assembly GCF_047325235.1. Lineage (NCBI taxonomy): Eukaryota > Viridiplantae > Streptophyta > Magnoliopsida > Malvales > Malvaceae > Durio > Durio zibethinus. Next base: position 750,987 of record NC_143181.1, read on the forward strand.
ACTACCACATTTACTCATCCTTCTTGCCTTTATCAAACATATTTTACTCCTTACCATTTACAATTACCAAATTTTTTATCAATTTCACATAAACCAACATATCTTCATTATCCCATCATTCTCATGGCTCTCAAGACTAAAGTAAGTGCTGAAAAAAGAAAAATCCCCAAAATGAGGCTTCTAGCTCATCAATAAAGTCTTCCTTCAATCAAAATTTTATCAATCCAAATACAAAGAAAAGATATAAGACACATTTTGTACATAGAGAAGTGAATGGAAGGGTAATTTCACTTGAATTCCTATAATATATAAAATTTTCTTACTTATATATTTTTTAGAGATTTGGATAGCTCAATTATTTGTGCATGGATAGATTTGTATTTGAAAATTTAGTGAAAGTATTTTATAGCAATACTAGTTGTATTCAAATTGAAGGGTCACATAGATACTATGTTGATAGATTTAGAATATATATGATGGGAAAAAATATTAGTTACCAAATAATTGCTAGCTGAAACTTTCATGCTAGATGATGAAGGAAAAACCAAGATTAAGTGTGACATGGTGGAGCTTGCTCAAGACATTTTTAAAAATAACAATTTACAAGTTGTTCTCATTTAAGCTTTTGGGTTGTTAATGCATGATAGATTGCTACATCTTATTGTTACTCATGTATTAACACCTTTTGGCACATAATACTCCACCATTAAAAAGCAAGATTATTGATAGATGTATAATATCAAGCATCAACAAAAATTAAATTTGATGCATTTCATTTTTTATGATATGATGAGGGTAGTACAGAATAGAGATTACACCTTAGTATATGGGTTTATCATTAATAATATTTTAAGAAAATTAGATGTCAATACTAGAGGAGATAAGGATATGGTGTTGAATGACCCATTTAATGTTATTGGTGTCTTACTTTGCATAGTATGGGATATGTTCAAAATACATCAGGCTTATAGGTTAAAAAGACTAATATTGAGGCTGCACAATAAGAGGGGGAAGAGCATGAAACTTTAAATATTCTTGAACTTCAAAGAGAACCTTCTACCCTACTATTTAATACCCAATGAGCCTGAAAAATGCTTATGCTGCAAATGAATAGCCTGTATTCGGTGGTTAGGATTATGAAAACTTGATTGAAAAATATGGAAGAAACTCAAAATGAGCTGGTTATCCAAGTTCACCATATTAGAGCTGACATTAAGTAAATGCAGTCTGCATAATAGCACATGAGGCAGCCTTTCCCTCACTCTCCTTATCCTCATCAATCTCTTTATTCTTCACCTCCTCCACAATGAGCTTTCTTGGTGCCATTTCTCATGTTTTTTCACATCTTTTTATGTTGTAAGTCTGTCTTTAAAACATTTTACATTATGGTTGTCTCATACTTTTATTACTTGATATTTATATTAATGCAATCTATCTTTCATCCTTATATGGCTTGTGACATTATGGCTTTTAACATTGTGGCTTGTGAAATTGATATCTTGTTTGATAATTGGTGTATTGCTTGCAATTGAGTTAGTATGGCCTTGAATTGATTGTTCTCTCACTTTGCTTCACTTAATCCTTTTTGCTATGACAAAAAGGATGAGAGATAATGTCATGAAAAATTGCTTTAATGATTTTTATCGTATTGATGATCTTGATGATTTTAATGGTATGAACAAATTTTTACTTGATGATATTGACATTGGTTTTAATTTTAGTTGCCTTAAAATTTATGCTTAAATTCAGGAGGAGATTGTTTTTCATAAAGTCAGGGAGAGCTTGTTGTTCAAATGAAAAAATATGTTTTTAAGCAAAATTTTCACTTGATTTTGTCATATCAAAAAGGAAAAGATTGTTGGCCTTAAATTGATTAAAAGTTTTGATTTGACAAAACAAAAATTTGCCTAACTTGAATCAATCTTTTCTAATCTTAAATTAAACATTTTTCACCTTTTTATCTTTTTCAAAATTCATTTAAGAACCAAAACGAGTTAAATTCTTGGAACAAAAAGGGATTGATGCATGTTTTGATAGAAGGGATCGATCCGTTAAGGGAAGAAATCGATCACCTCTTTACCAAATCAATCCTCTAGCAAAAGGGATCAATCCAGTTTTCTTCAAGAAGCAAAATTCACGAAGTTTTAGCAAAAATCAATCGATCCCCTCTCTGTAGGGATCGATTGATTGGGGTTTCAAACTTACTCAATCGATCCTTCTCTTAAAGGGATTGATCAGTTTTTCATGCAGAATACTATCTCGTTGAAAAATTTTAAAAAGGGATCGATCGCCCTACATAGAAGATCGATCACCTAAAGATGGGATTGATCCTTCAATAAAAAGGGATTGATCGGTTACTCATACAGAAAGCTCTTTCATTTGAAAATCCAAAAAGGGATTGATCCCCCCACATAAGGGATCGATCACGTAAAGAATGGGTCAATAAGGTACATTACCTGATTGATCGGGTAAGGCATTTCAAGCACAAATTTAGGGTGTTTCAAAGTTGACCCAATTGATCCTCTAATGGAGGGGATTGATCCCCTGAGTCCTATAAAGCCCCAATGGCTATATTTTGTCTAATATTTTTATAGGTTTGAAGCATTAAATGCAAAACAACGGTTCTCAATTTTTTTTTACCTATAAATAAAGCCTTTCATTGCAGAGCAAGAGTAAGAAGAGCTAAAAAGAACTTATTGCTATTTACCAACCAACTTGTTCAAGCATTCAAAACTGTTCAAAGAGAGAATAGTGCAGAAAATCATACTTAATAGTTTTTCTTTAAATTTCCTAGTCTATGCTATTGTGTATTTTAAGTTAGCAAACACCCAATCTTTAAGAGGTTCTTAAAGTTTACAAAATACTTCAAAAACTTTGTATTATGAGTTGGTGACCTTAAGAGGAAGGATAACCCTTAAGAGTTTATAGTGTGATTGTGTAAAGCTTTGAGAAGCTAGGTTGTATCCTTCAACACATAATAGATTTAACTCCTTGACAAGAGAGGCTAAATGAGAGGACGTAGGTGCCTAAAAAAAGGACTAAACTTTTATAAATATTGGTGTTCAATTTTTTAACTCTATCTTTTATTTACTCTAATTTATTATGTTTATTTGCTTAGATAAATTAGTTTACTGAATTTGTGATTATTAAGTATTGATTTTGAAAATCTTATTATAACCAATTCACCCCCTCTTGATTTATTTCAAATTTTTGAGCTAACATCATTTAACGTAAAATAGATAAAAAGTGTTATAATACATTAAAAAAAGTTATGATAATTTTAAACGTAATGAATGATAAGAATAATCGTAAGAAAATATTATTGTAACGTAAATATTTAAGTAGACATCGTAAATTTTTTTTTAATAAAAGGATATCAAAATTTACAATGAGAGTATCTATAAAAAAATATATAAAAATGGTATTATGGTAACTTTTATTTTTATGATATATGTTAATAAATTTCAAAGATTATAAAAAAAATGATTCAAATAAAATTGTAAAATATATAACATAAATAACTAAAAAAATAATTTTAAGATTATAAAGATAATATAAAATACTTGATGTTTTATAACTTAAAAATAAAAAAAATTATTAAGATGAATAATAAAATTTGTATTAATTATTGTTATAATTTTGCTATTTGTTAATAATAAAGAAATAACAAAAATATTATTTATTAAAATAAAATAGGACATGATTATAGTTGAATTTTTATTTTAATATAATTATTTATAAGAATAGGTGAAAACAAGTATAAAATGTATAATTTATAATTTTTTTATTTGTCAGATAAATAAAATAAACAAAATTATTTTTATATTTTTTAGTTTACCTGTTTTATTATTTTACAATTATTTGTTTTTTTTTTAATTTTTATAATTTTTTCAATTTCTCACTATATCGCGTGACCTTAAAATAAATTGTGATCTTATTATAAACAAGCCCCGACTAACAATAACTTTTGTTTTTAATGCCAGTCTCAGTCTCACTATCAAATTCAGGCAGTTAAACGGGTTTAGGATCCCACGAAGCCACCCTAGTTTCGAGCCTGAAAGGGAATGTTAACTTATTGAGGCCCATCCTGGGCCTTTTAGGAACGTTGGGTCCAACATTGTGCCTTATCTCAAAGCTTGTCCGACCTTGGCCTCAGGGGTGCAAACGTTGGGCCAAATCTTAGCAAGATTGTGTCCAAGCTTGTCTGAACTTTAGAATTCGTATATCAATATTGTGCCCATCAGGTAATCATTGGGCAAAACCTTGGGCTTAATATTGGATCTCTAGGTCAAAATTGGCCAACCTTGATCCTTAATAAGCAAAAATGGGCCTCAAAGGTTCAATGTTGTGTCCAATTTCTATGCCTCGTGTCAACTGTGGGCCCAAATTCTGCCGAATAGGTTAACTTTGGGCTCAAATTTGAGCCTTGGGCATATTTGGGCTTAGTGGATGAAATTTGGACTATTTGGGGCCTTAGAGGGTCTACACTTTCCAGGTAATAGAGAAGCTTGCCACCAACTCCAGGCAAACTTACGAGCATATTCATAAAAACATTAAAGAGGCAAGGGCCACTGCTCAAGATAATCGAGAATGTCCTTGTCATGGTTAAGTTACTGAACCGGCTTCTAAATTGCTTAGTTGTGCAGCTTTAATTATTATCAGTGTTCAGTTGAAAGAACTTTATTAATTTGTGGTGTTGCCATCATAATTTTCCTTAAATTTCTAAATTTCATTGCTATAACATATCGCATCTGTGCAATCTATAAGACTGGTTAATTGAAATCTGGTTAGCCTGATGCTTCTGAATGATGAGGATACTTAACTATGGCCTCCCCTTGCAAGTCAATGAATAGAATTATAATTTGAAAAGTCATGGTCGGTAGGCATCTTCTCCCCATTTGTTTTTTTTATTAAGAAGAGCTTTTGAAATTTGGGTTGAGCAAGATTTGATAAAGCATCCTTATCATCATCAGCTGCAGGTTTATAGTTTAAAAGCTGCCAAGCTGATGAAAGAAGCAAAGTTTCACACTGTTATCTAGTTTTAAGGGTTATGTATATAGGGTACTCTCGTATATGTATGCTTGATTGTATTTGGTCCCAAAATATTACCAATGTGCTTTGGCAAGGCAGCGATTTTTTACATCATCTGAACTGTATGCTTACCACCATATTTTATTTATTTATTTATTACTATTCTTTATTAGTTCTCAGCTTTCATTGTTTACAGAAGCCGTTCATTAATTGATGAGTAGAATTGGATTGTTGCAGCAGGGAGTTTGGTACCTTAGTCTCATCGAAGCCTGTAGGGTTCGTCTGAGTCAAATTTCCACTCACAACACTCAAAAGAAATTCGCCTGCCTAGTGAGGTTTCATGAAGTTTGTCAGACGTATTGACGCATTGACGCATTGAAACTGAAAACATATAAGTACTTGAGTTAGGTTATAATTGGAGAGGTGGAAAGGACAGAGCATCCGAAGTAGGCAAGGCGTTTCCAACCCACGCACTCGGTTTATGATTGATTATGCATATCCTACCTTTGGATTTTTGCACGCTTGCTATAAGATGTGGCCGAAAAGCAAAAAGGAAGCAAGAGTTATCATATTGCCAAGGATTGCGACAAAGAAAGTTGAAAGGGGTCGAGACATATACTTTTTGACTCTGCTTAATATCATTCGAAGAAAAGCAGATTTCACACGTTTTTGCGGTTGTTGAGGTAAATGCAAATGTCAAAGGCCGATTGGTAGCGAAATTCTTGGCTTAGAATACATTTAGACAGCTGTATCTATAGTGTTCTTTTTACCTAGCGTCAATAGCCAGCTACTAGGGCCACACTAATTTTCCCTTCTTCGACCTCGAAGCATTTAATTTTATCAGTCTAAATATATTCGAGTGTTTTTTTTTTTTTTTGGTCTTAAATAAAGTGAGTAAAAATATCAGTTTGAGTTGACTGTTCAGATATTGTTTAATAAATGAAAAATTTTTAATTTAATTTAATTTTAAAATATATTAAAAAAATATTTAATATATATTTAATATATTTTTAGACTTACTTAAATAAAAAATATAAAAAATTAATCAATTCAATCCATGAACACATCTATTTTTTATGTTAAAATATACATTTGAATTCCATTAACTTGCATATTTTGATCTTAATATAGCAGTCTTAAGAATGTTATAAGACGCATGAAGTTATGGTCATTTAAAGACATGAAAGAGAAAAGAAGCATGAGTAAGTGAAAAGGAAACAATTTTTGCTTTTTAGATGAGAGAAATATAGGTGCAAATTAAGTTAATTAAATTTCAACCCTTTTTTTTTTTTAATTTTTAAAGAGAGCAAAATCCTACAATAAATGAGAGGGGAGAGGTTGAAATCGAACCTAATTTTTTTTTTTATTTTTTTAAAGTTAAAGATAAATTTCGACATTAAAATTTATGCTTGGATATATAAAACTAAATTAAGTATTTAAGGAAATATGACAGTATTTATGTACTTTAACATAAATTAATTTGAATGCTTCTATTTTGTTTTAAATTTTTTATGGGTGCGGAATGCTTATACTGTTATTTTTTGAAGCAGTGCTCTTAGTATTGGTAAGATAAGATAAGATAGGATTAATTAGTAAGAATGATATAGAAATTCAAACTTATTTTAAAAGAAAGCATACTATATTAGAATAGCACTAATGTCATTGCAACTGCCAAATCATATAAAAATGTAAATATGCAAAGCACTCTCATCCCTCTCCCCTTCAACTCCTACACGCACTACCCCCCCCCCCCCCCCCCCCAGAGTAAGTTAATTCTAACATATATGGTTGCCAGTCAATAATATTAATAAAGCCCTCGACAACATTAGTTGGAAAAAAGAAAAAAAAAAAAAAAGGATAAAATGAAAACGACAGAAAGGAAAATAGTTGAAAAGGACAGAAACACCCTTCATGCACATGAAAAGGACATTACAATGGTTATAGAAAACTATTAAAAAAAGAAAAAAAAAACGTAGAGAGGGATAGAGTTTGTCAGTGCAGAAAGGGCTGAAAGATACGAAGGAGAGAGAGAGAGAGAGAGAGAGAGAGAGAGAAAAGAAAGCAATGGGAAGAAAGTGAAAGCTGCCGCTGCTTCTCAATCTTTAGATCTCTCTCTCTCTCTCTGTCTCACCCACACGAGCGCCCCTTTTCCCTGAAAACTCCCCAGAACCAAAAGCTTCCTATCTTCCCCGTCCCTCTTCGATTAATTAAACAAAAACAAAAGTATATAAATTTTTAAAAAAGGAAGATGACGAATCTCCGTGGTTACATATTAGTCGTCTGAGTCAACTCACCCCTGAGTCATGGGCTGCTGCGAATCGTCCTTTCTGACAGGACGCGACTCACTGCACAAGACCAATCCCAACCACCACCACCATCACAAGAGCAACAACAACCGTCTCACTCAGACCAATAATGGCCCTTCCCAAACTTCCAAGGGAACGGATTCCGTTGGCGGTGGGGCCGGAGGCGTCCCTGATTTCTCGGAGTTCTCCCTGGCTGAGCTTAAGGCTGCCACCAACAACTTCAGCTCCGATTTCATCGTATCTGAAAGCGGTGAAAAGGCCCCCAATGTGGTCTACAAAGGTCGACTCCAAAACGACAATAATCGCCGATGGATCGCCATCAAGAAATTCACCAAATTAGCCTGGCCTGATCCAAAACAATTCGCGGTATGTTTTCTTTTTTCCCAAATCATTGAATCATTTCCATTTTTAGGTTTTCAATTCTGCCGATATTATATTGTTTTCTCTTTGTCATTCTTTAAAGGATGAAGCTTGGGGTGTTGGAAAGCTGAGACATAAGAGAGTGGCGAATTTGATTGGGTATTGCTGCGATGGAGACGAGAGATTGCTTGTGGCCGAGTACATGAATAATGATACCCTTGCAAAGCATTTATTTCACTGTATGTTCCTATTTTAGTTACCTTTTTTTTTTTTCTGAACAAAAACAAACTAAATTTAATTCAATTTGAGTGCAATTATTACTTCCTCTGACTTAGCTGTGTTGGGTGTTCATTGATGTGTTTCATTAAATTTGTTTCCACCTAATTAATCCTCAAACAGTTAGATCCTGCTTATTATCTTAGTTCTTATTTTTCAAGTAATTCAAATGGCATCATATGGTTTTGCCATATTGTCTAATGGAAGCATAATTTTTGGTTTACTCTTTCCTTTAATGTTTTCTTTTTTGGCTTGAAGATCATTTCGGTTCTTTACTTGCTTGACAGGGGAGAATCAGACTATTGAGTGGGCTATGCGGTTGAGAGTTGCTTTATATTTAGCTGAAGCATTAGATTATTGTAGTAGTGAAGGTCGTCCATTGTACCATGATTTGAATGCATATAGGGTTCTCTTTGATGAGGTATGCAGCAAATCTCTTTTTCTTTTTAGGTATTGGTATTTGTTTTATACGGCGAATTGATAACTTTATTAATGGTTTTGGCAGAATGGTGATCCTCGACTTTCATGTTTTGGCTTGATGAAGAACAGTAGAGATGGGAAAAGTTATAGTACCAATCTTGCATATACACCTCCTGAGTATCTAAGAAATGGTAACTGCTTTTAACTCTTTTTATTATTTTATTTGTTTCTTTGCTCTCATTAAGAGAAAGAAAACAATATTCTTCCTTTGCATTGTATGTATCTTTAAGTTTGTATATATAAATCTAACCAATCTTGCATATACACTTCCTGCGTATCTAAGAAATGGTAACTGCTTTTAACTCTGTTTATTATTTAATTTCTTTCTTTGCTCTTATTAAGAGGAAGAAAACAATCTTCTTCCTTTGCATTGTATGTATCTTTTAATGTGTGTGTATAAATCTAAAACTTACTTATTTAGTCAATTATTTTGAAATGTTTAGATTTGAATTATCATTCATATTTTCTCATAAGATAGAGGGGAGAGCCTTAGCAGAATTTTATGCAAAACCACTGAAACAGACTTTTTGTGAACACCTGTAGTGAATGATCCCTGCCATATTAAGTATGATAACATGTGTATTATGTAAATGAATGAAACATGCTCTGGATAGATTGATTTTGATTTGATTAACTTATTAACATCTGTGTTCTAGGAAGGGTTACTCCTGAAAGTGTTATATTCAGCTTTGGAACTGTCCTTTTGGATCTTCTTAGTGGAAAGCACATTCCTCCAAGTCATGTAAGTAATTATCCTTTTAGTACTCTTTCGTTGCTTGGAAAGCTGTAATCTATGTACATAATGAAGTGATGGCACTATTTTAGCTGCATATAATTCGGTGGTTAAACCTAGGATGGGGATAGCTAAGGGAAAGATTGAACAATCATTTAAAATAGGGTTCTTATTTGAAAGTGTTGGATGTATGAATACCAAAGATTTGTGATTTCTCACAGATGGTCAGATTATAACTACATGCATTTGGCTTTGTTTTGATTGTACATCATTCAATTCTTGGATATGATAACTCCACCTGATTTATATATGAAGATTCTTCATGAAGAATAAGGGATAAAAATATCATTTCTGTTGCCACTTGATTTTTCCTGTCTTTACTTCTACCTCCTACTTATTAATATTTTCGAAGTTGTAAATTTTGGAGTTTTATTTTTGAAAAATTTCTGTATTCATATTTTATACGTATGCAGGCTCTTGATATGATACGGGGTAAAAACATTCTTCTCTTGATGGATTCTCATCTAGAGGGAAACTTTTCAACTGAAGAGGCGACAGTGGTCTTTGATATTGCCTCACGATGTTTGCAATATGAACCAAGGGAGCGGCCAAATACCAAAGATCTTGTGACTACACTTGCCCCATTTCAAAATAAACCTGATGTGAGCCATGTTTCGTACTCCTTCACTCTCCCTCCAAATTGCCTCATTTTTCCTTTTTGTATGCATTTATGGAAATCTTGTTTGCATTTGCAGTTATGTTCTTATGAAAGATTAGAATTTGTATTTTATCTGACTCTGAGGATCTTGAGTTGTCATTTGCAGGTTCCGTCTTATGTGATGTTGGGAATTCCCAAGCATGAGGAGGGGCCTCCTACTCCTCAGCACCCTCTGTCTCCAATGTTTGATGCCTGTTCCCGGATGGATCTCACAGCTATCCATCAAATTTTGGTAATGACACATTACAAAGATGATGAAGGAACAAATGAGGTAACTGTATTGTATGAATATAGATTTGTGGATGCCTATCTATTATGTGGTGCTAAATCCCTTTTGATGTGGACTGGTTAAGCTATCCTTTCAAGAGTGGACTCAACAAATGAGAGATATGTTGGAGGCAAGAAAGCGTGGAGACATAGCATTTCGTGATAAAGATTTTAGAACTGCTATAGATTGTTATTCTCAGGTATATATTCCATTTCTTACTGGGATGAAAAGATGATGTTCATGCAAAGCAATTGCAAGGTCCCAAAAGGCCTAGGGACTGTTGACCCAATTAATGTACTTCATGGTGCTTCTGTTATTTTTTCAGTTGGACCCTGGGGATTTTTGGCTCAATAGAAAAATGAGGGTGGGGAAGTTTAAGGTTTGATGAAATAAAGCAAGCAAATTGGAAATTTGAGATCCTTATTGCTTCTTATACATCACGCATTGGAGTATGTTTTGGCAGCTCAATAGATAATTGGCAAAAGGAAAAAAATCGATAGCAATTTTATGCATTAATGGTTAATCTGATCCCGTTTTCTTTGCAGTTCATAGATGTTGGAACCATGGTTTCTCCAACTGTTTATGCACGAAGAAGTCTTTGTCATCTTCTCTGTGATCAACCAGATGCTGCCCTTCGAGATGCAATGCAAGCACAATGTGTCTACCCTGACTGGTCCACAGCATTTTACATGCAGGCTGTTGCCCTGGCCAAGCTAGACATGCACAAGGATGCAGCTGACATGTTGAATGAAGCTGCTGCACTAGAAGAAAAAAGGCAACGGGGTGGGAAAGGATCTTGAGAAGTTCCAAGTCTGGGCTCTGTAATATTCTTTTGTAAGGTGCTAGATCAATTGTTGTTGCTGTTGTTGTAACCAAACATGTGAGATTCATGTATGATGGAAATTCGAATTGTGGTTTCATGCAAATATAGCATGTCATATCCGGGGAGGGAGGCACTTTTTATGCACTGCCATTACCTTTTCTTTCCTTTTTTTTTTTTTTGGTGATTTTAATGAAATAATTGATTTTGCTGATTATAGTTTTTTCTTTCCCACGTATTTTTCAGGAATGTAGCCGAGAAAAACTCCAAAAACAAGAAAACTAAGGTGCAAATCAACGTCTCACTGAAGTCTCTAAGCTAATGGAGCATACAGAGTTTTCCATGCATGAAAAATAGCTTCACAAAGTGTGAAAATGATAGTACAGCGGCGCCTGGCGATAGCATTATGCTGTAAAAATCATTTACTCAAACCAGCCTGAAGAAAGGAGCATAAGCTTGTAGTAATGCCAAGGGGGAAAAGAGAACTTCTCTTGTTAGAATCATTCACTGATTTTAGGGTCGTTGTTGTTAATATAGGGGGATCTGTGTCATAAGAAAATGTCATTTTCTTCTATTTCTTATTATCACGTCACTAAATTTAATAATAAATAAAAATGCCACTGTTCCAATTTTCATTTCCGCATCATAATTTCAATAAAAAAGTGCCACATTGGCACCAAGTATCGTGTAGTGTTGCAGCCTAATCTGACGTTCTTTGATTACACGAACAAAAGTGAAGAGATTTTTCCCAATGAAAGTATACAGATCAATTAGATCATTTCGTAGTAGTACGAGTACCCAATGGAGTCTTAAACCTAAAATATACAATCTAAGAAACATATAGCTCAGCTTTTCCATCAATGAAGAGGCTCATGAACTCTTCCCCATCGACAGTTTCTTTCTCCATCAGAAGTTGAGCAAGCTTGTGGAGAATGTCAATGTGGGTTGTGATTATCAGCTTTGCCCTTGAATATGCAGTCTCTACTAGATCCCTTACCTCAGCATCCACCACATCAGCAGTTGCCATGGAGTAGTCTTTTTGAGAAGACATCTAGAATGGAATTACGAGTCAGATTATGCAAAAGGCAAGAACAGAAGCTGGTAAATGACATGACATCATGCACGTAACGGACATAACTACTAGTACTTATTAAAATTAAAGAACATCACCTGTTGACCTAGGAATGGATTTCCGCCAGGTCCACCAATTGCAACTTGTCCAATCTTTTTGCTGAATCCAAATCTTTCAACCATCTGCCTTGCCACTCGTGAGACTTGCATAAAGTCATTTGATGCTCCTGTTGTGACATTTTCCTCACCAAAGATTACTTCTTCGGCAATCCTGTACAAGTAATGAGAAGAAAGCTCTTTGAATAAGATTATAAGATGGATAGAATAGAAAGACGCAGGCAACCAACAAATACAGTTCTTGCAGTTCCTACCACTGGTGACAGATTTTGGAACTAAAAATATTGGCCTTCTTTTTAACATAGGATTTAGTTAGGCACAAATCTTATCTGATCATCCTATCTCATCCAACACCAAACACAGCCTATGATAAGTTGGGCATGCTCCTCACACCAATTTTTTAAGACTGAGATAAAACTTGAGTAACTAACCTTCCGCCGAGTGCAACAGACATCTGGTTCTCTAGGTAGCTTCGGCTGTATAGACCAGATTCAAGCCTCTCTTCACTTGGAGCAAAAAAGGTAAGGCCACCAGCTTGACCTCGAGGAATAATAGAAATCTTGGCTACAGGATCATATTCAGGCATAAGTGCACCAACTAGAGCATGGCCAGCTTCTGCAAATTGAAGTGCTTACTGAAAGTCAAACACCCAGCATAAAATCATAGACAAAGAAAGAACCAGGGAACAAATGCATACCATGATAGGCAACCAATTTCTTCTTCTCATCTGAGACAACAGCATTTTTCTTCTCTGGTCCAGCAATGATCCTCTCTAGAGCATCAGATATCTCATCTTTGCTTATTTCCTTGAGATCACGCCTAGCTGCAAGAATGGCAGCTTCATTCATCAGGTTCTGCAAATCAGCTCCAGTGAAACCAGGGGTTCTCCTTGCAATCTTTTCAAAGTCGACATCCTTAGCAAGTGCCTTTCCCCTAGAGTGCACCTACAATATAAAAGAGCATGGATCAAGAAAGACTCAGAGAAAGGGTCAAAGGTGAGCAACTCAACAATGTAAAAGGATAGATTTCATGAAAAAAAAATCAAGTTTAACATGATTCTGCCATTAGAGCAATAGATTTCATGAAAAGAAAAAAGGATCTACTATGTTTTTAAGGTTGAAGTACTTTCCTCGCAAGTCGCAATGCAATATTGGAAAGCTTACTAGGAAATACTAACCCTGCTACCTAAGAAGGCATTACCAGAAGTTCGGAACACAACATAGAACCAAACAAATGGTTGACGGTGAGTGTTCAAGCTCCTGACAAATTATCTACGGTAAATTTCTAAAGAACGATAACAAAGATTTTGAAAGAGCAATTCATGGAGACTTGCAATTCTAACTGAAAGAGAACTGGGAACTTTATTTGATGTTACAACTCTAACATTATTTTCCAAGTGGACGCATTCCTTTTACTCAATTATGCCAACTACAGTGAAAATAGTAAAGCAAGCAATAGTTGATAAATGGCTAACCTGAAGAATCTTCACTCTCCCAGCGACATCAGGCCTATCAACTGTAACCTGTCGGTCAAACCTGCCGGGCCTCAATAAAGCCGCATCAAGAACATCCGGCCTGTTAGTTGCTGCCAAAACAATGACACCCGAATTCCCCGAAAATCCATCCATCTCAGTTAACAACTGATTGATGGTTTGCTCTCTCTCATCATTTCCTCCTCCAAGACCCGCTCCTCTCTGTCTCCCAACAGCATCAATCTCATCTATGAATACAATGCAAGGCGCCTTCGATTTTGCCTTCTCAAATAAATCCCTCACTCTGGACGCACCTACTCCAACAAACAACTCCACAAACTCTGAAGCTGCGCATGAGAAAAACGGCACCCCGGCTTCTCCTGCTACTGCTCTAGCCAATAGCGTCTTTCCAGTACCAGGAGGGCCCACCAATAAACAACCTTTTGGGATTTTAGCTCCTAAAGCTGTGTACTTGTCTGGGTTCTTCAAGAAATCAACAACTTCTTGGAGTTCCAATTTTGCCTGCTCAGCTCCAGCTACGTCAGCAAAGGAAACTCCAGTCTCTGGCACTTCCTGGAACTTGGATTTGGATCTTCCAAAATCCATGGGTCCGCCAAGCCCACCGGGGCCACCGGGCCCACCTTGAACCCGACGGAAGAGGAGGAACAATCCGGCAAAAGCAAGGAAAGGGAAAAGCAGATTCCCAATAAAATTGAAAAGCCCATTACCAGAATCACCCTCGGATACCGAAATATCGACGCCATTCATAGCTAAAATGTCGATAAGGTCAGGGTCATTGGGGACAATTACGGTGGCTCGACGGCCATCAACGGCGGTGAGTTGGAGGGCAGAACCGTCTTTGCTGAACCTGACTCTCTCCACTTTCCCCTTCTTGACTGCGTTCAAGAACTCGCTGTACCTCCATTGGCTGCCTTCTGGAAGATCAGAGGATTGAGATTGAGGCTTGGGAGCAGTTAAGAGGAGGTTTTGAGAGAAGGGTGACTGGTTCAATGGGCTTGGTTTGGTTGGCTGGGCTTCGATTACGGGCGGGGGTGTGGGCGGGGCGTTATCAACGGCCAGTGCATGTGCGGTTACCGAAGAGAAGAGTAAGGCAGCTAGAGACACAGTGGCATGAGATTGTAGGTTTTTAAACGTTTGCTTTGAGTTGGCTTTCTTGTTGATGATAGATTGAGTTGTTTGGAACGTTCTTGTTTTTGGAGTTGGTGGAGACAGCAAGAGTTGGGTTCCAAGGAAGTTTGATGAGAGCAAGGTGTCGGCCATTGATGGCATGAGAGTCTGAGAGTGTCGGCTTGGTCTGGGATTCCGTTTATTATTAATAGCAGGCTTTCGTTATATGTTGAGATGGTGCGTGAAACTGAAATCAGTAAATGTGAATTGCAGGAAACCAAAATGATGTGTAGAGCGGGTTGATTTGATTATGAGGTTCTCCGTTTGACATTTGATTTTCGGAGATATAAGAGAGTTGGATAAAGAAACGCCATGGACTTGGATATTGCAGTGTTTGCAACTACGTGTTCATCATGTTATCCACTCGTTTTAAATATCTTCTTATTCTGGTAACTTGAGCTTCAGAAATAGACACACGATACATAAGCTTCACATTTTGAGCGCACCAAGTAATATTGCCAAAGAAACCTGGTTTTTTTTTTTTTCTCTTTTGGAAAATCCGAGGAAGAAATTAATACTTCGTACTGAACTAAGAGCCACAAAATTAAAATAAAAGGTTTTTTTTTTTTATTCATTGGATAGTGGATAGGATATGAAATGAGGAGGTCTCATCTATTTTTTTTAAAAATTATTTTAATCATTAAATAAAAAAGTTAAAGAAAGATGAAAGTTTCAAAATTTGTAATCCTGAAATTCTTCAAACCAAAATATTTTGTTAAACTATCTAACTGGGCATTATTAAAAATCGAAAAAAAAAAAAAACTGACAAGCATTAGTTCATATCATTCCCGGTTGGGCCAAAAGCCCAATATTTTTAGTAGTCCCGGCTGTATTTCAATAACAAATCCCTAAAAGACCGAAACAAAAATATCTGGTCGTAATGGTTCAATGTAAGTGGACTGCTGAGCCTTCAACAAATGGCACCATGAAATAAGATTTTGAGATAAGAGGCTCAAGTAGGTACTGTGTTGAAGTGAAAGATTCTTCTAATTACTAATATCATTCAGTATAGAAGCCCAAACTCTTTTAACTCTGGGCTTTAGTTCACTCCAAAATAATGAATATTGGGCTTTGGTGCAATGGGAGTATCTGAACTCATGGACAAACGTACAGCGACCCGATTTTCTTCAATTCACAGTTTTAATATCCAAAACCATAATCTCGTGATAAACCGTTGACTTAAAACCCCAAAATGGAGCCCCCCCAGGACACCCCCGACAATCCTAACGATGTCGTGTCCGAGGACGACTCCTCACCGGAAAACACCAACCCGGAAGACTAATAAAACCCTAATACGATACTCGACCTCGCTATTTTAGATTCTGATGCATTCTCTTTCTTACGGACTATAAATTTTGTAACTAAAATACAAAAATGAAAGAACAGAGAAAGGAATAGAGAAGAAGAAATTTTAAGGAGATGGGAGATTCATTTCATTTCACATAACAGAATCCTTACAATTCTCATGCTTCTATTTTTAAGTTGGTTTCACAACAATACCAACTGTAAACTTCCATTCTCCCCACTACACAGCACACTCACTCTCTGTGACAAAATAATAGTTGAGCAATAAGCAAAAGGCCGCGGCCATACAATTGGTAAAATGAACAGGCCCAATGCAAGAATTAAAAACAGCAAGCCCATCACAAAATTAAATACAATAAATTGGCATGTAACAAATACTCCCTCGTTGAAAAACATCCTTGTCTTCAACGATGAATTGCAGAAACTTGTAAGACCAGAAAGAGTGTTAACACCAAGGATTTCATCCATTAGAGCATGGACTGAAGTATACTTGCTGTCACCTTATTTTTCAGAAATTTTTTTCCTAGCTTCTGCTACGTCCTGTTTTTCATGCTTGGAAGATGTTATGTGCTGAACTAGCATATCAGTGAAGCTTGAAGCTAAACTCAAAACACTGTTACAAGCCAGCCTTAGCAATGACCTAAGTTCTGTTATCAGCCAGTCAACTTTGTTTATAACAGCTACAACAGATAGGCGCTCTAGTATCGCATGGCTTGTAACCCTCTATGTGTTTACCATCACTTCTTTAGCAACATCAACCATCAATATGATTTTTGTTGCATAGAAGGCAATCCTACACCAAAGCCTTTGCAGATCAGGTGAAAGGTTTTTGGAGAGCTTAGAGTGTAATCCTTTTAAAACAAGAACACCTTGAGCTGCAACAGCTGCAATTTTCACCTTGGACATTTTACTTTCTGCGATGTCATTATCTAAACTTCTCTTGGAAACATGTGGCTGAAAAGAATTTCTTTCCAAGTCCTTAACATCATTTTGAAGACAGACGAGCTTATTCCTAGTAGAAGTGTCCTCATTTGTATGCACAAGCTCATTAATAAAAGACTTCATATATGAATCCTTGCTGTCTTTGGCAGGATTGTTACACTTTTCGTTCCCTCCTGTTGAATCTCATTTCCCAGAACATCTATAACAAAGGCACTCTTAACTTCAAAAATGGATGAAGTTTTTTTTGGTTTGAAAGGAAGGCAAGTACTATTCATGGAACTTCCTCTTGTACTTCACAAATAAACTACCTGCACAAGATATGTTTCTTCACCTTCTTTAACCACTGACACATTAACCCTCTTAATTAGTGGACCAGTATTATGTAACCTTTTAGCCACAGATTTGTCCTGCCCTCTCAAAATTTTATAACCTTTAGTTCCTACGAAAGCATATAAGGGATTCCCAGCCTTCTCCTCCACCATTATCATTATAACTTAATTCCTCGAACAAAACTTTTGCCTCCTCTAAATCTTCATCCTTGATAAGCCCACCAATCATAGAATTCCATGACACAACAATCTTTTCAAATATGCCATTGAAAATCTATTTGCCTCACAAACTCTACCACTTTCCAAAAATCCACATAACATCGAAGTCCAAACAGAAACCATTTTGTTAGTTGAAACAAACACTACAACACCACTGTTCCTCAGGTCCATTACCAAAAGCCTAAACTGGTAGGGATCATGGACAACAAAAAACTTTTTCCCAGCCCCCAACACTACCATTCAGTAAGCCATTACAAGCTTCCCACTCTCTTTAACATTCCTCAACAAGGAAAGTTTAGCAAAATTTTCGTTGTATACTACCCCAACAGACATAAACCCATTCCATTCAACAAAAGGCTGCAAATTTTTTGATGCAAAAGACCTAACAGTCTAGTGTTCAGCAATCAGCATGTTCAATAACCATTTCGTAATTTAATTCATTAATCTTATAGTCATTCAACACTTGAGATACTAAACAAACCCCAATAAATGAAGGTAAGGACTTACTAGTCATTACGAGATCAATAGTTAAGGACAAGGGCGAGAGGACGGTTGCTGCCATAAGTGATTTTTGCTCAGCTTCCTTGTTCTCCTCCATATGTGTCTCATATTCACTAATGGCTTCACGAATATTGCCCAGACTAACAGATAACTGGTTAAGTTGGGAGCTAACATTTTTCAGGTTGGATCGAATATTTCACGCAATCGCTCAAATATATTGTCCAATCTGGATTCCAATCGTTCCATAAGTTTTTGCAGCAAAGTATCATTAATTTGAAATCTGGTTGTCACCTCCATGGCCAAGATCACAGCTTTGATACCGCTGATGCGTTCTCTTTCTTATGGACTGCAAATTTTGTAACTGAAATAGAAAAATGAAAGAACAAAGAAAGGAATAGAGAAGTAAGCTAGAGAAGAAGAAGAAGAAATTTCAAGGAGAAGGAAGATTCATTTCATTCCACGTAACAAAATCCATACAATTCCCGTGCTTCTATCTTTAAGCTGGTCTCACAACAATGCCAGCTGTAAACTTCCATTCTCCCCACTACACAGCACACTCACTCCCTCCAACTGAATGACAGTTGAGCAATAAGGAAAAGGCCTTAGCCATGCAATTGGTAAAATGAAAAAGGCCCAATTCAAGAATTAAAAATAGCAAGCCCATCACAAAATCAAATACAATAAATTGGCAAGATTCCCGTGACGAATCCTCTGACCTCGTCCCCGACGAATAACCCCAAAACACTAATTCAAATCCCACCGCGCCCGGTCTACCTGTTCGTAGGCACTGCCACAGAAAAGATCCATTGTCTTGTCTCTGCCAATATGTAAAGCTAGGTCCTAATAATAAGATCCATTGTCTTATCTCTGCCAATATATAAATTTAGGTCCTTGGTTTGACGAACTTAAGCTTCAAATTTCCCTTTACCTTGATTTTAACTGTTGTATTGCTTATGGTAGAAAGAAAATGGATGCAAAAGTTAGTTATCATACTTGTTCAGTCAATTTGCCCTCCAGATGTCACCCTGCAACGAAAAATTTAGAGGAACATTTGTACATGTTAAAGGCCTCAAAAGTGACATAAAAAACAATATGCCACAAGTTAAGCGGTCTTTAAGTTTTGTACAAGTCTGTTGATGATATGCTTGAGATGAACAAAATGAGTGTTTGAAGGTCTCAAGAACTTGAAGAAAATTAGAAAGGAACAGAGCTCAGTTTTTCTAGACAAAGGCAGCAATCTAGCGGCTATTATTAGCATTCTAAAGGAAGTAGAAGAAATCAGCCTCTCAGGGCTTGAGTCCATATTGTTTCCATTTCTGAACCAAAGGCAAGGTCAAGGCCAGGCCCTTGGTCTTTGGTTTCAAAAGCTATGCGACCAACACGTATAGCACGTGAAGGATTAGAAGGGAGTTTCAATGAAATGGAAAAAAAAAAAAAAAAAGAATTATGTCCTGATTGCGTTAACCGGTCAGAAGCTAAGCAAGCAAACAATTGCTGAGCAATTGCTGACTTTACTGAAACTGCAAGAAGCATTAGACTTGAGGACCAAGGCCTTGAGGATGGAATAGAGAGAATGTTCAGGCAGCTTTTGAAAACCAGAATCTCTCTTCTTAATATTTTGAGCCAGTAGCAATCCAATTGTCTTTGTTACAATACAAAACTATATCATCTCCAGTGGTGTCCTAATTTTTGAAAGGAATTGCCATCTAACTTTTCCCGTATCTTGTAAATTATCCTATATCATGTGCTTATGATTTGTCAGTACAAATTCATGCTATAATTATCCTTTCATTGATCTCATATCTTTTGTTGAAACACTTTAATTTCAAATGGAGAGATTATAAAAATTTGATATAATATATAAGTTAAGAATTAAATTTAAACTTATAAAATATTTTTGTAAAATAAAATTGTAAGATTTTGAATTAAAACAGATAATATTTCATAAATTAAATATAAATTTTTATAAATAGTATCAAAATAATTATCTATTAAACGAGAATTAAATGTCGTATCGTTAGAGCTACCTTAGATGTAAGTATATAAAGCTGTAAAAGGCTTTGATAACATTTCCTTTACAAAACAAGCTTTATATTAAACCTTTTGTCAACACAAACATGCAAAAAGGTGAAAGTAGAATATCAGCTTTTGGCTTTCGCTGTTGGCCAGAAACTACACTCTGCCTACATAAGTATTATAGCCAAATACTAACAACTAACCGGAGTTTGGTTAAGGTGCAGAGTTAGAATTTTCCTCTTTAGCCAAAGTTAGTTTATAACTACATCTTTGCTATTTCAGACAAAATTATCATTATTGTATTTAGGTAGGCACCTCCTGTAGGACCTGTACCATAGTCTATGATGAATTGTCGGTTTCTTAATTTCCACTGGCCATAATTAATCCACGACATGAGAGACACCTTGCAATCATGTTTGTGGTTTGGCATTGCTCAAGAACGAACATTGGGCTACTACTGAACCCTCCTCACCATAAAAGCTTGTTGAAAGTCAGTGACGGGACCATTGTAATTTGAGACCAACCCAAACCGCCAGCCTCCCTCCCTCCCAAATTTCAATGAAAAGGAAAAATAAAATAAAATAGAATAAAAAGGGGACCATGGGCAGTAATAGTCATCGAGTTTAATTGACCCTTGGGCTTATCATCCATGACCCATTGGTCCAACACTGAAAATTGCGATCAATGATGCATCACCTAACAAAGGGAAATCCAGTGGTTATATTGTGAAGTTCTCGTATGAAAATTGCTATCAAAGATACATCACCTAACGAAGGCAAATCCAGTGGTTATATTGTGAAGTTCTCGTATGATCAATAGTTGAAATTGAAAAGTGACAACACCAGAAACGATTGTCAGAAGATCTTGAAGCGTTTCATCAACGCATGAGAATGGCGTGGAACTGTAGATGCCAGCCTTGCCTCTCCATTCTCTGCCCTACTAATTCAGATCAGAGTGGGTTACGAAGGAGATAAATAGCTGCGAATTTAGGCGTTTAGCAGAACATGGCTGACCTCATTGCACATCTCTTTAATTTTGTAGGGGCCCAAATAAGCCCCAACTAGTTGCAAATCGAATGGGCCCAACTGACAGTGACTACCGGAAGGACCAGTGGCTCATTATGCAATCCCAAAAAACTTTTCTGAACTTTCCCAAGTCCAATAGCACCCACAGACCACAGCCAACCCTGTAATGCAAAGATCATGTTAGTGGAAAAAACTGGGTGGGTTATTTCAGTGGAGGGGAGTGAAGTGTGGAGAAGAAGTAATTCTTTGATGTCTGATACAGAAATATTTTCTTGTCACATTCCCTTTGTCTCAACTCCTTTGGCATTTTCCCATTCATTCTTACTCAAAGTGAAGACATTTTGTATCAGGGTTTCCCTAGTCTATTAAATTTTGACGAGTCACAATTGTCACGTGGGGATACATCCGTAAGCCCATTGAATATGGACTCTCCATGATTAGCTGGATCCTCCAAGCGCATCCGACGAGACATTCCCCACTGCAAACAAACAATCTCTGTTGTGACCGTAACGCGTGGGCCTCTACCTCTCGCTATTGAAGGGGTTGTTTGCTTGTTTTGGTGGTAAAATTAACATGTACATTCATCATCATATAATATATATTTTTTATATTTGAAATTATTATAATTAAATTTTAATAATTAAAATTAAGAATTTAATATTAATTCTTTAAGGTAAAAATTAGCAATTGTCTTTTTTTATATTTTAGAAAAAAAATATGTACAAAATTGTAACATACACGTAATCAATTGAATAAAAAAATTTATAGACATAATCCAAAACTAAATTATATTTGATTCATGATATCATCTGGTGCAATCATGTGAGGCAAGTGATGATAGAAAACAATTAAGTGCTATATTAGGGGTTTTTAAATGTCAAAGCTCAGAGAATAAGAGTTTGACAGGGAATGATAAAACAAGAAGGAAGTGGCAGCATATGATGCTGCTAAAGACAGATCAAAATAACTGACATGGAAAAGTTTCCGCGCATTATAATAATAATAATAGTAAGAAGAAGAAGAAGAAGAAGAAGAAGAAGAAGGGACTGGCGAGGTCGCTGGAGTTAGATATGCCACAGTTCGGATTAGGAAAGCGTGAACTGGTACACAAGAAGCAATGATGCCATCACGTACGAAGAACTCAGTATCTCAAATGCCCAAGGGCCCAAAGCATTTGTTCCGCCCTTGCGGTTACTACTTACTATAGTGTTTTCCACTTTTTAGCCTTTGATTTAGATTTTTCTTTTCTTTTGGTTGAATTTTGACGATGGACAGTCAGCCTTTTTTTTTCTTTAATAATATTTGATAGACTTTTCATAATCAAGACAAAAGCAAGAGAAAATTCAAAATAGTATGCACTATACTGAATCGAAGGCCATCAAATTCAGAAAGATATAATGCAAGTGGAAATTGGAAACTCTAGCCCTCGAGACTGCCTTTTCACGGATTGTTAAGCCGCCATAATTACTTTAGTTATTTTCAGGCCACTCATCATTCCCTGCCAGTATATCCTTTCTCCAATCAAATTAAAGATACTCTCTTGACAGGGAAATTCATAAAAAGCTAAAGTAGAATAAAAATACAAGAAAATACATATGAATTATGGCTTTGCCAAGCTTTTTCTACCACTTCTGGTAGATTGGAAGTACTACAGTGTATAGACCCTCCTCTTTCACAGTAACTATTCGGTATTCACTGTTGATGAGCAGAAAATTTCTTTTGGGATCATGATTTTTGATGTACTGCACATGAAACTAAAAAGAGCTGTGAGAATACTCCATCATGGAATCATTATCTCCAAGCTCAAAAGTTTGCAAGGAAGAGTGTGAAAGAGGGATATCTGCAGCAGAATAGAGACAGCAGGCATGGAAAAGAGCACAAAAAGCTGCTTTTTTTTTGTTTTTCCTTCGTGTTATTTTCCTAGGAACTTTTACAAAATATAAGCATCTATATGACAAAGAAAATCCCACTTGCCATTATCATCCAATACAAGGAGTTAACAACAACTTTGCTTAATTTGTTAATTTTTTTTTCATCCCATAGATTTTCCTCCTTTCTATCCTAGAGTAATACAGTACATACAAAAATTGAAAGGAGAACCCTAGCTAGTTGCAGACTTACATAATTTGCTGATCAGAAAATCTAAAAAAAAAAAAAAGGCAACAAATAAAAGGAAAGAGAGACCTTTGTCCTCTTTCACTAATTAACGAGCAATAATTTCAGTTTACAAAGATGAATTGAGCTCCAATTGTTCAGCCTCCCATCTCGCCTTAGCAACAACTCCACCATGCATTGGCACGTATTCCTATTCCAACCAAACACTATCGTAAGTTTTCGGAGCATATATATATATATATATACAATAATTCAACAAATAATTTGAATAATTGACCTGTGATTTATGCTACTGTGAAACGTTGAAAACCCACCTCAAGCTTTTGGACAAGTTCTCTTGCAGTTGGAGCGGAGACAACGATATTACGTTGGGATGGTTTAATGAAGCCATCATCCACGGCTTTGTCTAAGAAGGTGAGCAGATAATTGTAGTAGCCATCCACATTAATCAAGCCAACCTTTTGTCATGATATGAAACAGAAAGAGTTAAAAAGTTGGTATAAATCTAGAAACCAGTTTCAAGCCAATAGATTTGTGATGAGACATGAAATGGCTTTACAGGCTTGTCGTGGATTCCAAGCTGGGCCCAGGCTATGACTTCTAATAACTCTTCAAGAGTTCCATATCCACCTGATTAATTCAGAACAAACAATAAATTATTTAGGCATGGCATAATAATTTATTAGATTATTGAGTTTAAAAGAGAGATTGAGACTTGAGAGAGACCCGGTAAGGCGATAAAACAGTCAGAATGGCGGGCCATTTCAGCTTTCCTTTGGTGCATGTCCGCAACAGGTTTGACCTCTCCTACTGTTTCCCCAGTTATCTGGTTAACGAAAAAGGAAGCATATTAATTCATCATGGTTTAATGACGTACCCGATAAGGGTCTTTAGATTATGAAAGAAGAAAACCAAATAGAAAAATTGTATAGACCTCTTTGCTCATCAGAGTTTTGGGGATAATTCTGTGGATAATTAAAGAAAGAAAATCAACAAACAATATACAGGCATATCTATAACAAGAAACGAATTCAGTAACTGAAAAAGAATTAAATCATATTCAACCAGGAACACATTTACGCGGATATGGGGCATATGTATCCATACCCTATAACATGTCCTCCACCTCGGTGGACCTCCTGAGAAACCAAACCCATTAGCCCGACACTTCCTCCTCCATAAACAAGATCCAACCTCCTGGAGACCTTGAGCCAAGAAAAGGGAGTAGCTTAGTTAAAAGTTGTTAGCAAGCTTGTTGATGGTGTTTTGAGAGATGGTTGACCTGAGTGAGTAAGTAATTATAATAAAGCTGATCAAAAAGAAAAAGAAGCATTGAAGAAGAGAATATATACCAGTTCTTTGCCCAGCTCAAGGGCAGCATCACGATAGCTGTTTCGCTTGCCGGAGCTGCTTCCACAAAAGACACAAACCCTTTTGAACTTGCTGGAAGTCACTGCTTTATTCTCCTCCATATCTCTGTTTTCTCTTCTTTTGGTGTGTAATATTCTACCGCTCTTTCTATTTGACTGATTTAACCTAAAGCTAAAAGCTAATGGGTATTTCCATAGATTCCTGAGGCAAAGGAGGACTGAATACCAAAAGAGGAACATGGAACTACACCATTTATAGGATGCCCAAAATTGTACTACTGATCATTTTATTACGAGTGGAATCCCGTTGTGCCACGCGGGTCTCAAAACCCCGAAAATTTTGCTTTACCAAATTCGCCGACAGGTTTCCTTATGCTCCCATCCACTGGTTTCACTCCGTGTTTGATAACATTAGGGGTGTAAAGGTGTTGATCTTGACGTAGCTTTATTATATTTGTGAAATGTTAGTTTATTTTAGGAGTGTTTGGGATCAACATGAGTTTGGTTACAAATTTTGTAATTAATTCCTTTAGATTTTAAAATATTCAAAATTAATTTGGAATCGACTTATTAAATTTAAATGAGATAGTTTGTAAATATTAAATGAACGGATTTATGAATATATAAATGAATTGATAAATAATTAAAAATATATTCATAAACAATTATAAATTTGTAACATATATATACTACCAAAAATAAATAATATGCTTCAATAATTCTACCTCCAGCACGCAAAGTTGAAGCCACTATAATAATAATAATAATAATAAGAATATACAAGATTTTACAAGTAATTTCCCTTCCACGACTCTAAGGCACTGTCGTTATTTTGTCCTTAACTATATAATAAATCCATGTGAAGAAAATACTATAAGCCAGCAGATATCAACTACTATATGTCTTTTATTTAGTCATAGTACGGGCTACATATTTTGTTCCCTTAGTCAGCCTTAATTAATTTTGAGCAGGAATGTGAGAATAACTTCAGATAATTAATTAGTTCATGAGCATCGAATTATTATTAAAAATAAAATAAAATAACTTCATATAAAATCTATCTCGGAAAACAACTTAAATTAAACAAACATTTTTTACTTGATGAATAGAGAAGCAAAATGAACGCTTGGTTCTGCTAGCCAACTGGTATTAAACATATCGGTTTTAAACTGGGAAATGATACGTGGCCGCCGTCAGGGAAGTTGGTTGGCAAATTGAAGGCCCATTTTATATATATATATATATATATAACTTATTTAAAAAATATTTGATAAAAATTTTAATAAGAAATTTAAATTAGTAAATTTTAATATAAAATAGATAATATTAAAACATTATTAAAATATTTTAATAATATTTTATATTTTTGTTAAAAATATTTATCTAAAAAATATATTAAAATTTGACTTTTCCGACACTCTTGATCCTTTCTTTCAGCGTCGACTGTTACCGTACTATTACCAAATAATAATGCCACACGTGGAAAAGATAAGATACAACCGACAAATTTAGGCTTACCTTCTTTTTTTTAATTAAAAAAAAAAGTTAGGAGGTGGAGCTGACAATGCCTGGTTTGAAAATTTGGGCTGGTAAAAATACGTTTGACTAAGATTTCAGGCTTTCAACAAAACGAATTTGCGTCCTTTTCGGGATTTAAAAATAATTAACTCATTCATTATTGTCACCAAATATGAACAAGAATCCAAAAAATTCCAAAGTGTCGAACCAGTATTAATCCACACGGAAGAATTTTTATTCGACACAGTAGCATAGTTGCCATTTTCTTCAACGAAAATAAGTTTCTTCAGTTGAAAATTAATGTAGGTGATGAAGAAATTAAATAGACAACGATGTGTTGGAAAGTCTTATCCTTAACATGATTTTCAACTTTCTCGGCCAATCAGTTAATCGTAGGGAAACACTCGTCTTGGACCTACATTCCAGTTTCTTCCACAGCTTCAAGGTCACCAGGGCTCCACCCTAACAACCAACACATTGAGATTTCAGGAATTTTAATTCCTATATATTTCCATGGTTAACCAACTCTCAAAACACAAAAGGACAGAGAGATACCAATAATTATATATTCTTCTCCCCCGCTTTTAGTTTTCAGAATTAAACTACGAATTCTGTCCATATGTGTACAATTTGTCAACAAATTTCTTTTCTTATATTCTTATTCTTATCAAATAAGTCACATATTACGTATGTATATCTTCAATATTTCATCACGTCAAGTTGTTGTAAACAAGCTACTAATTAACTAGTTTTTTGGTTAATTAACTCTAACAGACACCGCTCATCAAGCTAAATCACAAGATCACTTGAAATAGGCATCAGGATTTAAATTAGGATAACAATATCAAATATTACATATTCGACGGGGCTACGCTCTAAAATAGAAAGGCGATTAATCGACAAAATATTTGCAAAAAATAAAGAAAAACCACCTCCAAAGTTACAATAACTTTTGTCACTTAAATCTTAATCATGTAAACACCTCTTTATTCTTTTGCAATTGTCAGACCGCTGCCATTTTTGTCCATCCGTGCCAGAAATTGCGTATGAATTTCGATCCAATATGTCCTCTTCCGTGGTCACCTAGTTTTCATAATTTTTCTTCTCAATAACAGAAATGAGACTCGTTCATTGGACCTAGCTATGTTCTTTATTTTTTACATGTACGACTTTTCCAAGAATTTCTTGACAGGAAAATGACCTTTTCTTCAACCTTTTTGATTCCCGTCCGGTTGCATTACATGTACAACCTAATAAAGTAGTAGGTTTTTTTTTTCACCAAAATAATTCAAGTAGAATTTTTTTAAAACGTTTTCCGTGGGGCTCTCGTTGCCTTTCTCACTCTGGTCTTCCTCAAAGGTGGTGGTCGCTGACCTTGGAGAGAAAAGTTGTTGGATTAAGATTTTTGGTCGGTAATATAGAATTAATGGCCCAAAATAAGTGACAAGTCATGGGCAAAGGTGGATAAAGCAAGGCTGGCTTGATTACCGCAGCGCAGGCAACGGTCTAGTGTTGGCGCCCATCCTTAAGTCTTAACATTCTAATTTAGACCACTTAAAATTTTTTCTAACTTGATTTTTTATTTTGTATTTATAATTCTTGTGAGTTAAAAAGTAGCTTCGACTTGGACTTCTCGGAGGAGGCTTTCGATCAGTTCTGACAGGAAATTTAAAATTTTCAACTAAAACATTGTCAAGAATAGGTTGAACTTTGCAAATAAGTTAACAACAATATCGATCCCACTTTGTTGTCTCGGTCCAGTGCGATGAGAAAAGAAAACAGTAAAAAGTTGCATTCCTACCTTTTTCTTTACGTTGAAATAACACACACATAGACACACCAAAAAAAAAAAAAAAATCCGAATGACATAAATCTTCGGGGGATTTTAATGATATTTAACCTGATTATATTTATGCCTAAACCCCTGTAATTAAGATTATTTTTTTTGTTTATTCCTTGTTTTCTTGTGCAAATCGAGCATATATTATATTTCTCATACAGCTAATGAGATGAAAAAGTTTAACATCACTAAAACAAGAAAATACCATGAAAGAGCAAAGTTATCAGTCTGCAACATATCAAGTGGATATCCTTATGGTAGTTTGTATCTTAAAGCAAAACCAAAGTCGCGATCAATATATTAAGAAGGAATAGGATTTTTGCTTAATCCAGAAAATTTAGCGGAAGTGCATAGCTGATTCACTACTGAAAGCCACAATACTTACACTACTGATGGAACACTTTTGAAACCATAAATATAATTAAAAGCAGAGTTTTTTTAAATTGCCATCACTCGTTTTACACTGCTTTACACCAAACACATGAGTTAGCCAGTTATCTACAGCATTATATATGTTGAAATTTTGAACGGTTAAACTTGAATTATATATAATGCCTTCTCCTTCTCGTGTAAGGGCATATCATTAATTAAAGAGTCACTCGATCGATCCAAAATAAAAACGAGAAATAACAAAGTGGTATACAAGTATTAATATGTGGGTATATATTCTTTTTGTATGTCGTGTGTAAGTTAGAGCAGAAGGCTGCCGAAAATCCACAATACTAGAGATCGTTGAAGTGTCCATGAGTTGGTAGGCCACGCATACCCCCTTAAACCACCGTACATGTGGAAGGGATTTTTACAGCACTAACACTTTCCGATGGTTATCATGGGGCCTAGAGAAAAACCTAAAGCCCAATCAATTTTCCAGTTCGATTTAGACTAAAATTTCATAACCCAAGTTCCATTGGAAATTGGAATAATTACTTAAACAATTTATCTGTATATATATATATATATATATATATATGTTTCTATAGTTAATAATATCAATTTATATTATCTGTTATACGTTTTTAATAATTTTATTTATTTATAAAGTTTGAGCATAATGGGGGCTAATGGGCATGGTTTTATTCAGTGATTTTTTTTTAATAGGAAGATTCAATAATTTTAAACCTAAACCTAATCTAAATTGAACTCGATTTTCTGGAACTCAGAAACGCATATGTACATGGCAAAAAATATTTTCACGGAATAACTTGGAAGAAAATGCTTCTTGAATCTTTTTAAAAGACCACGATCCCTTTGCAAACTGACCTTGCTAATTCTGTATCTTGCAAACCAATCAAATATTGGCTTTCACTTACGTTGTAATGCTGCTTTTTATTGAACATCTACACGAATTCAAATTAGAATACTTAAATGTATCCTTCATAGTTTGGGTGGCACTTCCAGGCATACAATCTTTAACTCCCACAACTGTCAAATATAATATTTTAATTAATTAATTTATCAAGAATTCAGGATCACCTCCATTTTAAGGCTTCATTAGTCACCTAAATGGGCATTCTCATGTCACCCGTCAAGGAGAGGTGAAATCTCACGCTCAAAACTGGACTATGCAAGCCAACGTTTCACTTTGAACCGGACCAAGTCAAGTGTTGACTGCTGTCTGTAAGTTCATTTCTAGGTGAGGAATAACAGCAGATAGTGTTTGACCAACAATATTCATAATCGACAAATCATTGCCTAAGCAAATAACTTGCTTTATTTCGAGACTGAGATTCATCGCAGTTGAATGGCGATTTGGTAGAATAAAGCATAGTAATTTACTACACTAATAATAAGAATACTTCAACTGAGCCTGAAAATACCTTCAGCTGAATAAGGTGCACAAAAAACACATTCATTCAGTCAAAAAAAATCCATGCTTACAAAGAAAAAAGAAACCATAATGTTGAAATGGAGTCTCAGTTTTCATCTCATTATGCTGACAATCCCATTTCACAATCACTTTATTGAAACAGAAGACATCCAGAATAGCATCTGCACCAGCAACCCTTAATCAGATAATTTTCTTCAGACTGCAGCTTAACACTGTGCCAGTGATCACTGTAATGGAAAATAAGTCTTTTTCATGCCATATTGCATTCTTACAACATTAATACAACATGAATATAAATATTATCTAAGCAAAAGACTGAGAAGAGTACAGCAACAGACTATATGCAGATCTTAATTGGCAACAAACACATAAGAAGAGGGCAAAAGATATGACCATTAGCCAGCAAACTAAATGAATATTAGCATCCTCAGATCTCCTAACTGACAGAATAGGCAAACATAAAAATTAAGGAATAACTAGATATCTAATAATGCCTATGCAAGTCCTCAGTTTATCTCTTCTCTATTCTCGTTCATTTAATGATGATCTTTACACATATACATGCAAATGCCATCAATTACATGACCAGTATAACAGACCGTAATGGCTTCACATTATATAAACTTAGAGCACAAAATAAATTCCCATATCTTAACATGACAACCCATACGAGTTTCACAATAAATTCCCATTACAGAAAAAGAAAATCAAGTTTTCTAGCATCAGGATTAAATCACAGCCCTTTTACTTGTGTTCAATTAACCTCTCTTAAATGCATAATTATATAAAAAGGAAACTAAACAAACCGTGTTAAGCAATCACTTAAAAAAAAAACACTACCTAATGCTTATCTCCATGGCCGTGAGAATGGTCATCATGGCCCTCCCAAGGGTGTCGCCAACCCTAAGAGACATAACAAAAGTCAGCTTGAGATCAAAAGCAAGTTACCGCAAATAAGGGCAGATTATGAAGAAAGTTGAAAAGAAGTACTTCTTACCAATACTACAGGACCATCTTGCTTAGCCCTGTACAAGACCCAAAACCTAAAAAACCAGATTTTGAGACACTTCAGAAAATCCACCAGCATTGCAGTATCTCTATATTAATATTTGCAAGAAATTTATCTAAATATTATCTATCAATCAGAAGGATGATATAGAAATGATACGTTCCAAGTAAAATCACAACTGACAACATACATGATCCTTAATGAAAACTTTTCCAGCCTAAACAGGCAAACAAGTTAAACCTAAGACACAAAACCCTCTGAGAATCAAATTAATTTCATCCAAAATTCACGCCTTTACTGTACAGTTTTTTCAGCTAAAGTAATTTCATCCAAAATTCAAGGCATACCCGTAACTTCTTCGGTTATGAAACTTGAAATTACACCCAATTCCAAAATGGCTTAGCTCAACATAATCATTCAATAAACTAAATCTAATAAAGCAAAGCTAGCAGATCGGGATTACAATTAAGCGTGTTTTGATACAATTAGACAATTTAAAACGGCAGATTGATGCAAAAGATGACACATCAAGATTCAGATTATTGACGCATAGTAAAGGAAAAAAGAAAGATTACCACATGACAGCGCACAAGCCCTTGCCGGTTACAACATGCCATCTCTTTGGGTGATGCAAAGTTACACCTTTGTAAGTTGTGCTACCTCCATGACCTCCTCCCATCTCTCTTTCTTTGTGTGACCAAACCCTAAATCACCGAAATGGTCCAAATGCTCAAAGCTGAAAGTTCTGGCCCGAGTGGACTCAGTGGACTTGATCACTTGATTGCCGGTTGCTGCTTTGATTCCCAACCGTCGGATGCGTAATTGATCATCAACCACAACTGAAGGCCTGATTCTTATATGTGCTGGACCAGATAGATCCTGCAATGGTTTCCGATACTGGGCTTTGTGGCTTTATTTTCTTAAGTTCGACTAAACAAAATTATTGAAACCCAAGCCCAACAAAAATATAATTTATCCCGTCACTTGTTTTCTTCTAACGTTTTAACAAAAATCAAATTCAAAAACTTTTGTGCAATTCGTTTTTTGGAAAGCTGTTAGGCATGTCATAAACCATCAAGGCGTAACCGAAAAAAAGGTTAGAGACCTTCCTTTTCTTTACAGTATGTTTTGAATTGAGAGAAGAAAAAGGAAAAGAAAGTAAAATAAAAAAATATAAAAAAAAATAAAACTCCTATTCTTTTGTTTGAATAAATTTTTAATTAAAAAAAAGTAAAAATCAAATAATTTTTGATTTTTTTTATAAATTTAATTTTTTAATACCCCAATTTAAAAGAAAGTTAAGAAAATAAAAGTTGAAAAATATTTTTTTATAAAAAAATTATTATGTCTATCTTTTTATTAATACTAAAAACTTAATAAAAAAACTTAAATAGGTCACAATTATCTTGTACTTTTTTTAAAGTCATCTTTTTTAAGTTTCACATATCTCTTTTAATATAAAAATTTTTTATAATTTTTTGGTGATTTAATTTTAATGAATGATTGAATATGAATAGATATATTTTTTAGATTTATGAGATGATAAATTAGCTCAAAATCTATCAATGTATGTTTGTAAAATATTTTCTTGTTTCACTTTATTAAAAGCTATTGATATAGCAACAATTATAATATCAAACAAAATAATAAACATATCATGATTTAAAAATATTCTATAATCACAGGTAATGAAAAATTATACTTAAAAAAATTTATTATAATGAATCATTTTATTTATTTTTTATTTTTTATCAAAACAATGATTGTTAAAAATTTTTTTTATTAATTTTAATTATCCAAACAAAAGTTATATTTATCATTTTATTTCATTTTATTTTTTTTATTAATATTTATTCAAACATAACGTTAAATAAATTTATAGATTAAAAAAATCTAAGTTTTTCTTACAAAATAGCAATCAATAAGTCAATAAATATTGTAAATATTTAATTTATGCACGTGATAAAGGTATATTATTATTCTTTTTTCTTTGAGTTGATAAATGGAAAAAGTTTTATGGGCAATAAGATGAAAATTCAAATTTATTAATCTAACAATCGCTTTTAAATTTCAATTCAATGCAGCAACCTAGCTTCAAAGTTCGAATTAGTCCCCTTGTTAGGCATTTTTGAACTTTTCTTCTGGTAGGGAGGGAGGAAGTGGGAGAGGTGGTTCAGCCTTTTAGGGTGTTGGCTAGTGGGCATTTGCTAGCGATTCGGCCGGTTTGCACAGATAGTAGTTACAAATTGATTGGATTTCTATTATTGGTAGGGAGTTATCCTTACAAACGCGAAAAATGGTATTTTAAATTATCGTATGGAACTTGTTTGTAGTTATATTTAAGTTTGAAAATGCAAGCAATATCAGGCTGTCAATTTTGAAATTCAATTTTAGTACCAATCTTCTCTCTATTATATAAATAGAATAATTTTTTTTTTTATGTCTTATTTGTTTATTCATCCGTTCACTTCCCAAAGTCTAACAACATGCACCTTATCAAAACATGAAGCAAGAAGTGTTCAGGTTACCAGTGCAGAAAAAGGTGCTGATTGTAATTTGAATCATTTGAATTTGATTTAAAAAAATATGGACAGGTTAATTCTAAATTTAATCTTTAATGTTAACAACATCTTGAACATAAAAAAATTTAGTTACAAGCGATGTGAGGTTTGAGCTGTACAAGGACATTTTGAGCATGAACTGGGACGTAGGTTGATGTCTTTAATCTTTGTGCTCACTCCTTACCAACTGTGTCGCGGACTTGGGATTTTTATTTTGTACTTTGGCCACATCCTCTTATTCTCAGTAGTAACTATAACTCTAATTCCTTCCTTAAACTCAAATGCTAACTGCCTCAGCCAAGCAAAAATTAATACTAAAATTATCAATAAATAATTACTTCAATTAATTGAAATTTGTTGTTTTTTAATGAAAAATTTTAAAATTTAAATTCTGTTAATAATTATTTATTGAGATTATTTTAAATATATAATTTATAATTATTTATTTTAAATTATTATTATATATAACATATTTTTTATTCTAAAGATGGATAACTTATTTAACCCGCATTTTTCTTAAAAAAAAAAAAAAAAAAAAAACACTAGTGCTAAAATTAACCGGTCAGAAAAAGTCGGAGTGGAGGATCATGACCACGTACAGTGCGATGTGACAAAAGCAGATAAATTCACACGTGCCCCAACAGTCAAACACGTTCCTAAATTATTCATTTGATCGTGCGGTCAAAACTTCGACTTCCCAAAATCTGTCCAATCAAACGATCTTAACCTTGCCACAAAAGGCTTCCGACCATGAACTGTTTCTTGGCGACATCCTCAGTCAAAAGTGAAACTAGCTCCACTCGCGGGCCTACAGTTCCCCTTCTTACAATATAAAAGGATTTTTTAGCCTTAAGCCACTGGCCGCCTTGCGAGTTGTGAACTTAAGCCTTAAAATTCCGCCAGAAAAATAAACCGATCTAAACAGTGTTGGAGCAGTCCAAAACCATGGCGCAAAATATCAACTTGACAATCGATCCAAGGAGTGGGTTTTGCAGATCCAATTCAACCTTCTACAGCAAACGCAACCCCATTCCTCTCCCCAGGAACGATTCCCTCGACGTTACCACTTTCATCTCGGCTCGGGCCCACCACGGTAAATTTGCCTTCATCGACGCCGGTACCGGCCGCCGTCTAACCTTCTCGGAACTATGGCGAGCTGTTGATTGCGTCGCCACGTGTCTTTCCGACATGGGAATCCGGAAAGGCCACGTTGTCCTGCTCCTTTCACCAAACTCCATCTTCTTCCCCATTGTTTGCCTCTCTGTTATGTCCCTCGGCGCTATCATAACCACCACTAACCCCCTCAACATGGCTGCTGAAATCGGAAAACAAATTGCAGATTCTAAGCCAGTTCTCGCCTTTACTATTCCTCAACTCCTTCCTAAACTAGCCGGGTCCACCATTCCTATCGTGCTTCTAGATGATAGTGTGAACGGTAACGTTGGGGAGGCAAAGATTGTAACAACTTTAAATCAGATGATGAAGACGGAACCGAGTGGGAGTCGAGTCAGGGACCGAGTCAATCAGGATGACACGGCGACTCTGCTTTATTCATCTGGTACAACAGGTGCCAGCAAGGGAGTGGTTTCGTCTCATAGAAACCTGATTGCGATGGTACAAACGGTGCTAGGCAGATTCAGTCTAGAAGGAGAGCAAAGGTTTATCTGTACGGTTCCCATGTTTCATATCTATGGCTTAGTCGCGTTTGCCACTGGGCTGCTGGCGTCAGGATCAACGGTCATAGTTTTATCAAAGTTCGAGATGCACGACATGCTATCAACGATCGAGAAGTACCGGGCCACCTACCTCCCTCTCGTGCCGCCGATACTCGTGGCAATGGTAAACGCCGCGGATCAGATACGGAAAAAGTATGATTTGAGTTCGTTGCATTCAGCGTTGTCAGGTGGGGCTCCGCTGAGTAAGGAAGTGATTGAGGGGTTTCTGGAAAAGTATCCGAATGTAAAAATTCTTCAGGGGTACGGTTTGACAGAGTCAACTGGGATTGGTGCGTCAACGGACTCTTTGGAGGAGAGTCGGAGGTATGGTACGGCGGGGATGTTGTCGCCGAGCATGGAGGCTAAGATTGTGGACCCGGATAGTGGTAAGGCTTTGATGGTGAATCAGACGGGTGAGCTTTGGCTTAGGGGTCCCTCCATTATGAAAGGTACTATACTAGTTGTCTTTTAATGGTACTAAAAAAGAAAAAAAGGAAAATGTCCTATTTGCTTATTCCATGTTCTGGCTTTTTGTGTTTGGACTTAGGATGTTGGTATATATATATATCTCTGGAATCTGACCAGTAAGAATTAGAATAATGGATAAGAAGTCTTTGTGCATTTGTTTTTATATCCTGGCATGTTGAACGCGTTCTTTTCTTTATTATTAGATTAAACTATTTTTTAGGGTTGGCGATTGATTAATGGTGACAGTATTTTAAGAAATCTGGCTTAGAAATGCCAGCTCTAAGGAAGTTGTTTTGATTCTGCCTCCACCTCAAATTACATGGTACTAGTATTTTATTCCTTAACAAAGTATTCTTCTTTTAGGGATCCAAAATTTGTCCAGCCATTTTAAGAGAGGCGAACTCTCTGTCTGTTTGATTTGATTCATTTCCTAATGCAGCTATTCAAGTTAATATAAGATTGTAAGATTAAAGAGTTTTCTTGTTATTGCTGTAGATACTGGCATTAAGTGTCATACATGTCACATAGAGCAAATTTTGGCTGAGGGAGGGGTTATGCAGATGGCTGTTTTCTAGTATCCCTGCTATTACTGAATTAAATAAGTGTGACAGTAATATTATTGGCTGTACGGTCTATTTCTCTCTTGAGAGCCTATGCCTAAAACTTTGCAGAATTAATTGGCTATTAAAGTGATTGACAATGACACTTAGAGCATGAAGTAGAGCTTCTTAATTATGACATTTCCCTATGTTCCAATTTTTGGTATTCGTTGAATATGTTTCGTTTTCCTTGATGCTTAATTAATGACCTGCTATTTGTAGGCTATTTCAGTAATCCAGAAGCAACAATATCAACTCTTGATTCAGAGGGATGGCTGAAGACTGGAGATTTATGCTATATTGATGATGATGGCTTCATTTTTGTAGTTGACAGATTGAAGGAGCTGATCAAGTACAAGGGATATCAGGTGAATGAAACCCTGCCACCTTCCCCAAAGTGGCCTTACTTTGTATTTAACTATGTAAAATTGAGGATTAAACTATCAAGTAAAAACAATGCATGGTTTTTAAACATTTATTTATAAAATTAATTCATAAACATACTCTCATAGTTTGGCGGTGATTTGGCAGGTTCCTCCTGCAGAACTTGAGGCATTGCTCCTTTCCCACCCTGAAATTTTAGATGCTGCTGTTATTCCGTAAGTTTTCCCTTTCATTGATATGTATGGCTTGAAATTTTGGTTCTTGTGCTGAGATTTCTTGCCTATTCTCTTACTTTCTTGATTGGAGCAATATATATCTAAACAATGTTGACGGAGGCAAAAGAAAATTATGTGTATTTAATCTTGTCTTTTTTCTTCCAAAGGTAGGTGCATAATTTTACGCTTCTATACTTGTGTCTCAGGTTTCCTGATAAGGAGGTTGGGCAGTTTCCGATGGCATATGTGGTAAGAAAACCCGGAAGCAATTTATCAGAGACAGCAGTCATGGATTTTGTGGCTAGACAGGTATGTATAAAGTATTAACCAGAGAATGCGATTGAGTTAAACTCTCCAGAATTTGTTATTAGATGCTTTCATTGACAAAATTTTCAGCTGCTACATGACTTTAAGCTGCTAAATGCACAGGTCGCCCCATACAAAAGAATCCGGAAAGTAGCATTTGTAGCTTCAATTCCCAAGAATCCATCTGGCAAGATTCTTAGGAAGGATCTAATAAAGCTCGCAACCTCGAAACTCTGAACGGTTTTGGTTTAGGCTTGCCTCTGAACATAGTCAAAGAACAGTAGTATTATGGTTCTGTAAGCATTGTATTCAAATTCATAGCCAGTTTGGCATTTCTTCGCTTTGGTTATCAGAATTACTTTTAAGAAAATAAGAGCTATGGTTTTAATATGTTAATTTGGAACCTAGCTAATGAAAGTTAGAAATAAGGACAACAGATTTGGTACAAATTTTTGTGGTTCACGAGTGCAACAATTTTCACTTAAATAATACGCACGATAGGTAGGTGGGGCACTTAAATATAACTGCATTAATATATAATAAAATTTTTGTGTAAATGGTTTGTTTATTCATCCAAAAGAATCAAAACAAGTCCGCAACAAGAAACAAGAGTATTGAGAGTTTACAGCAAATGAATCAACAAATGACAATTAAACTAACTGATGAGTACCCATGAACGACGAAGGCCGGGATTTGCAGAAACAGATTTTAGCAAGGACGAGTTGGCAATTTTCAGTGGAACATCTTTGATAAAAGCAACACTAGCAGCAGCAGCTCCATGATGAGAGCTCCCATATTTGCTATGATTTCGCTCTCTCCAGATAAAGTAAATGCAGGCTGTCCAAGCAAGCATGAGAATAATTATAGCCAGGGACTTGCCTTTCAGATTATTGCTGGCCAATTAAAGCTAAAATTGCCAGTCCCCCACAGTTCTAACAATGCCTGAGACTTGAAGAATATTCCCCCAAGCCTGTTGAGAAAAGGGGCACGAGAAAAATAAGTGATCTCGGGTCTCAGGAGCAAGACCACAGAACCAGCAATCTGTGGCAACAGAAGTAGAGTTAGCGATGTAGATATGCGCTGAAAAGTAGGCAGTCTATCCAGCATCCAGTAATTTTATGCTTTTGTCGTCCTTGATATAAACCCAAAGCACTACGTAATGGTAGGAACTAGTTGAAATTATCATCCTTCTAATTACTGCAATGCAGTAATTGGTAGTATTAAATCGCTACAGCTGTCCATGGATAAGCCGTCCTGTCTGTCTAGCTAAGTTTCATAACATAAAAATAAATGAGTAATATATATTATTTGATATATAATTTTTATATTTAAATAATTAAAGTTTTAGCCCTTCTATCCTAATTAATTAATTAAAATTTTTTTCAATATATAAAAGCGAAGTTTGGTTGTCCTATGGGGTGGGCTTACGTGGGTTGTTGAGTAAGCTCTGAAATTTTCTACTGACCTGATATGAGCCTGTCCGGGCCCAACAATAGGTTCCTCCGTTAATTACTACAACTATCAAATGAATAAAGATTCGGTATGATTCATGAATTGATACATATAATTATTCGATATTACACAGCAAAAATATCTGAAGAACGAAGCAACATACAGAAAAGAAAAAAAAAAAAAAAACCAAGTACTAACAAATAAATATTTATACCCAAAGAAGATACTGCTAAAAGCCTGGAAATTCAAACGTGACTAAACGGTCGAAATCTTTGCAGAATTTGAAGTAAGATTCTGGCAAAATCTTTTGGAGAAATATGGAAATTTGATATTGCAAAAAAAAAAAAAATTCAATGGATTGCTTAATTTAATCCCATCGACATCTATCAATGTGGTACGAAATGTCCCCACTCTATTTTTAATAATTATTCAACTACATTCTTAGAAGGATTCTTCCTTAGCAGAGAACGAATGTAGTCCATCAATTCTTCCCCACATGGAAACTTGCAATGGCCCATGATTTGCTGTATCAAACTCCTCCTCCGCCATCTCCGATAGCACCCTGAAGATAGGGTGATTCAAATTGCATAAGGGCACGTCGACGAACCTTTTTCCTTCCCTGATGTAGACAGCAAAATGGCCTTTCTTCCTCTTTCTCCGTCCTTCTATGATCTCACTAAGCCTCATGGAAGAACCCTTCATTTTTCCTAACGGCCTTTTTTTCCGTTTTTTCCGTTGTTTTTGGTAGCTAATTTTGGAAAGAGTTTTATAGATTGAACAATTCATAATGATGGGCTTCCATTCGGTCTTTAATCTAGCTCAGAATTTAGAAAGTTACATCTATCTACCCTTCAATATACTATATATATATATATATATATCCACATATGTATTACACTTTTAGTTTGAGTCAATTTCCCATCTGTATATGATTAATGATCAAAGTTAATAAACAGAACTATAGAATTTGAATAATGAAGAGAATTATTTCTCACTTTCATAAATTAGTGCTAGTCATGGAATATATATTAGAGTAGTGTCTATCTTCCAAAGTTTCTTTTTTTTTTTTTTATTTATTAAACTTAAGTAGTAATACTCATAAATATATTCCTCAATTAACTCCATCAGATAAACTAGTAATAATACTCATAAAATATTTTCGATGGCCCTTTTTGTCTGAATAATTAATGTCTTTTACTGATTTTATTATTACATGGATATACATTAGGAAATAAAAAATTGGGAAAACGATTGCCACTTTAAGTCATTTGTTGGTATTGTAAGAGGTATGAATGTAAATTATACATTAATACTTATAAGTTATTTGGATTCGATAAGAATAAAATTTAAATTTGACTCAATTATTATCGTATCAAATTTGAATTCGAATAGTTTAACTTATCGATTGAACTGAATTTGAATATTTTTATACTTTATTCAAGTAACTTGTAAGCCTAATCAAATTTTTATATTTTAATATATTTTAATTAATAAAATATATTGAATTCGAACTTGAGTTCGAGCACAAATAATCGAACTTTTATCAAATATAAAAATCAAGTTTATTTTTACATATTAATAAAGTCTAATTGATTGAGCTCGAATCATTCTATTTCTATCTTAAGTTGAGTTCGAGCTTAAAAAATAGAACATTATCGAGTTTGAGTCGAATTTTGAATCTGAAATTTTTAATTGAGTTCGAGCTTGAACTTAATACTGTATCACTCGAACTCGATCAATTATACTCCTAATAAGGAGTGATACAAAATGCTTGGTAAAAGGAAACATAGCACTTTTCTTTCACAAAATCAAGAAATTATGCATTGATTATTATATCACAGTTAAGTTAAAGAAAGATAATGTTCCCAATATTAAATCTCATAGTTTAAACCAATTTGGTAGTAACTTTTATGCTTTTCAATTAAAAAATAGTCCGTGGAAACAAATTTTCTTTAGATGAATTCAACAGAAAAAGTTAAAAGAATGCAAGGAGCAGCCAAAGGCTTTTTTATTGATTTGAAAATAAATTGTTGGTGTCGAGCTTAACTTGAGGTTATTTTTATGAATGCAAAAAAAAAAAAAAATGATTAGAGGTAAAGACAGAAAATGTTTTTTACATTTACATTTCGATGTGTAAATCAATAAAAAATAAATCGAAAAGAAAATAAGAAAAAAATAAAAAAATGGTTTTATAGTATCTGAATTTTTATATTTATAAGTAAATTGAGAAGGATTATAAAGAGACAATTAAGATAAGATCAAATTGAGATAACATTGATCATATCAAGTCAGGTAGATATAAATGACAAAAATATTTTTAATTATTTATTGAAAACTTTGAAAGAAAAAAAGACTACTATATAATTTTGACCATCAAATGTTTCATAACAGAAACCATCTAAGATAACTACATGAAAAGAGGTGAAAATTGCACATTTGATCATTGCAAGGTGTGAAAGTAAAGAAATTAAAAATTAGTTTTCACAAATAGATTGTAGAGGGACGTAGGTTAATTTTGATATATATATATATATATATATATATATATAAACAATGAACATATATAGATTGTAAATTACAAGGCTAGCTACCATGTCCATACCCTTAACCCTAACTCACGTTGTTCTTTTCTTCAAATCCTACCTTTAACGAAGATGATATTTTATGAGTAAAGATTGAAAAAATTACTCTTAATTATTATATGTGCCTTATCCTTTGATATTAAAAAAAAAAAAAAACAACAACAACAACCAATGATAAAAAAAAATCCATTATCGCCATCCACAACTTTAGAATCATTGATACAAAAAGGTATGAATCTACCATAATCCACTTCATCAAATTAAAGAGAAGTTAACAAAGTAGAGAAAATAAAACAGGAGATGCTTCACAAAGGAAGGAAAAAAAGAAAGCTACAAATCAACTTTCGCAAAGGAAATGGTACAGAAAATTTGTGGTTCTCTTTAATGCCACTAACCAATTAAGTGCAAAAATGATTTTCCTGAACTTCATGGAAAGTGCCCCCATTGTTTCTAGTTCTTATTTTTGTAGCTAGCCCCGGGGCCACGAACCACATGAACGACACGTATTACGATTTACCCTAACCATTCAATTATAATCTCTCCTTTGATTAATCTATTCATGTTATAGGAAACTGACGTCGCATGCTTATGTCATCAGAGACACCACCAGACAAGGCAGAGTAAAAAATTCTTCAATCAAAAGCCATTTGAACAGGAAAAAGAAAATGAGGAAGAAGACTCAAGGATCGAAAGTAGACTAATGGAGATATAAACTTTTAAAACTGCTTAAAAATTCTCGGCATCTCAACTTTATTCTCCTGTTGGTTTAAATGATTCTAATCAAACCCATGAATCAACATAATTCAAACACTGATTTCGTATGATTTT
The DNA here is from genome assembly GCF_047325235.1 of Durio zibethinus. NCBI lineage: Eukaryota > Viridiplantae > Streptophyta > Magnoliopsida > Malvales > Malvaceae > Durio > Durio zibethinus. Next base: position 792,953 of record NC_143181.1, read on the forward strand.
ACGGTTAAAAGTAAAGTAGGATTTGAGTTGTAATTTGACCATAATAAAGACTGTAATGGTGGTAATCAGCACAAAGAAATTTCATTCAGGAAAAGAATATGAAATATTCCACTTCGCTTTCTTAAATTGTGATCAGAATTAGCTCTATAGATTGATGTAACTCAAGCAGAAAATTGAAATTATGATAGAACGAAGCAGATGTCATGTGGGTGACATGGGCATGGTGGATGTGGGATTAAGGTCCCAAAACAGACAGGAATAAGTGTCGTAACACTAAATGGTTTGGTTATCTTTTGACGAAAACAACAGCTGCAGCCAATTGGGGTCAGTCAAAGCTTCCACTTTATCAAAACTCTCCACTATTAACCCTAGTTGGGTTCCATATTTTAACCGACTCAGCATCCACAACCACAACCAACACCACGACAACTATACTTTAAAAGCATGTTGCACCAAAACAACAATTATTTCAGTGCAAATCAAAACAGAGATGAGAGCCTCTCCTTCAATGTTCACATATATATATATATTTATTTATTTATTTATAGGAACAAACCCTTCTGTGGAGAGAGCTCACCGAACCCCTCATCAAACTTTGTTTGATCACTTACCATCTTACAAATTAAGTATATAATCTTTGAAGAAGGGAGGAGAAAGGGAGAGAGAGCATAACACTATCTTTAGTGATGGGTGAGCTGGTGGAAATACACTCGAGCCCAGCCACAAGGAGGCCGGGGTTGGAAACATTGGTCATCGCAGGGCCTCCACTTCAACTTAATTGCCCATCAATGACTCCGTCACCACTGCTTGATTCGGTCCCCCAAACCCCCAAGAGCCCCTTTGTTACACGTTTGATGACTCCTGTAGCTAGCCCTATGAAAAAGGCAATTGTAAGCATGCAAGGTTACCTGGAAGAAGTTGGCCACTTCACCAAGCTTGACCCACAGGAAACTTGGCTTCCCATTACTGAGTCCCGAAATGGTAATGCATACTACTCAGCATTTCATACATTGAGTTCAGGAATAGGATTTCAAGCGCTTGTTCTTCCTCTAGCTTTTACCACTCTTGGTTGGTAAGTTGCCAAACTCTATTCTTCTTAAAACAAAATGGAGATAAAGCACTCAAACTGGCCAATTTAAATGAATTTCACTTGCGAGGATTCAAGTGAAAATTATTGACTAAACAACATAAGCAACTTAATTATTGCAGGGTCTGGGGAATTATATGTCTATCACTGGCTTTTATTTGGCAGTTATACACACTATGGTTACTGGTTCAGCTGCATGAATCAGAATCTGGGAAGCGTTACAGCCGATACCTCCGACTTTCCATGGCAGCTTTTGGTAAGAGCGCTAAGAATCGTGTAAAGGTTGAGGGATAAAGGCAGCTATAGAATTTAGGGGAATTTGACTCGATGAGAGCTTAACAACTTCATTTTTTTCAGAACCTCATTTCAATTCTATGACTTCGGTATGTAATAGATGGAGTCGTCAGGGTTAATCAAGATCAAAATAGTAGCACTTGCACATATAGTCCCCACTCTATAATATGTGACTTTTATTCTTTTCAAATCAAATTTATTATTTTATGTCTACTGTTTTGGAAAGATGAAAACATGTATATGTTAGGACAAATGATTTATTTCTATCCTATCGTATTTCTGTTTACTTTTGCTCGCTTCACATATCATTTCATGTTTCTGTTTACTTTTGCTCGCTTCACATAATTTAGAAAACTTTAAGAATTGAAACGTAACAGTGGAAAAGTCTAATAAGGAAGTAAATGGAAGTCTTTATCTTTTACTCTTCCTTCCCGCCGAACAAGTTTAGTCTAAATCTAATGAAATGTGTTGTTTGATCTGATTGAAGACTTTAGTACAAGTTAAAATCCCAACGTTAAACTCTAATCAAATCTTTTTCCACATGCGATGATTTGACAAATTAATTATCAAAGTGTCTTGCTTTTATACACAAGCATCGACCACTGCATGGGAATCAATATCCTTTCTTTTGAAAACTCAACTTTGATTCTTGGATTAATTATGAAAGCAACATGAATGTTTTCAGGAGAAAAACTTGGGAAACTGCTGGCTCTTTTCCCTATCATGTATCTATCAGGAGGTACCTGCGTGACCTTGATCATGATCGGAGGTGGGACCATGAAGATATTCTTCCAGATCGTGTGTGGGAACACATGCAGTTTAAAACCGCTCTCTGTTGTAGAGTGGTACGTGGTGTTCACTTGCTTAGCCATTATTCTGGCTCAACTTCCCAACTTGAACTCCATTGCTGGAGTCTCCCTAGTCGGGGCAATAACGGCAATCAGCTATTGCAGTTTGATATGGATTGTCTCTATTATTCATGGCACGCCAGAGGGCGTGTCCTATGACCCACCTGAGGCAAAATCGGAAATGGCCAGGCTTTTCAATATTTTTAACTCACTTGGGATAATCGCCTTTGCTTTTAGAGGCCACAATCTCGTGCTGGAAATTCAGGCAAGGCAATCAGATTTCAGATGAATTTATACTCTTCCTGTTCCTTGTTTGTAATCCGTATATATATGTTTTCTAATCTTTGATTGTTCTCTGTCTCGCTCGCAGGGGACAATACCTTCCAGCGGAAAGCACCCTTCCCGCCTACCAATGTGGAGAGGAGTGAAGTTCGCTTACTTGATTGTTGCAACCTGCTTGTTTCCCCTTGCAATCGGTGGCTATTGGGTTTATGGAAACTTGGTAAGATATATATATATATATATATATATTTATATATATATATATATATATATATTGCCCTCCTTCGCTATATAAATAAAGTTAGGCCACGCCCATAAACTCCTTGTTTCTAATACATATATTGGTATTATTCCCCAGATGGCTGAAAATGGAGAGATGCTAAGTGCTTTGTACAAATACCATAAACGCGACACATCAAAGTTGCTTCTAGGGCTAGCAAGCCTACTCGTAGTAATTAACAGCCTCACCTCATTCCAAATATATGCTATGCCCGTATTCGACAATTTGGAGTTTAGATATACAAGCAAGTGGAAAAGGCCATGTCCACAGTTGCTGCGCACAGGTATTAGAGTTTTCTTCGGAAGCTTGGCATTCTTTATTTCGGTGGCACTACCATTCTTGCCAAGCTTGGCAGGGTTGATTGGAGGGATCGCGTTACCGATCACCTTGGCATATCCCTGTCTTATGTGGGTGATAATCAAGAAACCTCAGAAATTTAGTCTGAATTGGTGCCTTAACTGCTTATTAGGAGTTTTAGGAATGGTCCTCAGTGTCTTGGTGACTACTGGAGCAATATGGGGCATAGTGACCAAGGGGATAAAAATTCACTTCTTTAAACCCCAATGAGCTAGCAATGGCTGCATGATCATAGATCTTGTAATCAAAGCTAACCTAGAAGCCTTGGATCTCCTAAACCAAATACCCACCCAGTGAAGGAAGCAACAATGTCAAACATGAGCAACTTCTTTGAATGATCTTATAATCCCTGTGCAACTGGCTTGAGTCTTGACTGATAAATATACATATCAAACTTCCTGTATTATATTAATATATATGAAATCACCTTATTAACATGCCTGTTTGCCATAACTTAGTAGCATAATTTTTATCTTCAGTTAATTTGTGAAAATCTATCGCGAAACAACCAAAGAAGCCAAAATTTGCAAGAATTTAACTCCTCTGTCAACAAGGAAAGTTTAAATCGTGTATAGTATTGATCTGTTGCAAATCAACTGTGTGGGTACATCATACAAGCAAAAATGTTTCAATCACTCACAGCTTCCATTTCTATCCTCTGATGTCTTTTAAACTACAACCAAATCCAAACAAATTACAAAATAAAGCAAATATTGCGCACTACATTCCCACCTGGATTAGAATTACAATATAGTTTCTCATAGCCTTGAAACTAACTGCTGCAAATTCAATTAGAACATCCCAACTTTCCATCTCAAATCATTAGACTTGCCATGGTTCACCGAGTTTTGAGGTGATTGTATCAAATCATCTACCTTCATCAGCTTGCTTCAGCCACAATCACATATTTCAATAGACCAGAGCAAGCGTGGGTCAAATGCAATGATCAATAAATTTCTAATTTACATGAAAAAGTTGGTGCCTTTTAAGCAAATTCAAGATTCATGTAGTTCTACATAGATAATGGAAGAAGCATCCTTCTTTTCTTTTTCCTAGCCAATCTCACTTGCTTTGTGATTTTCATGCAGAGAAGCAATACCATTGTGATGCATACCAGGATAAAGGCAAGTTGCATATGCCTCAAATATAAAGAAACAGCTGAAAAAACCAGGAATGCTAAAATAACGAGTTCCCATATAACAAAGACCACAACATCCACCCTGCACCCACAAAACAGTAAAGAAAGCACAGCTATTAGAATTGGATAGCACAATGAAGATTAAATGAATGGATCCAAATAAAACTACAGGTATTCTAGATGTTATTTTCGCTAATCTATTTTCCCCAACAAAAAGTTGGAATCTCCAGCCTTCTATAATTTGTTAATCTAAATCATAACCTTACAAACATGTCAAAACTTGTTGGAAGTAGGAGAAAGTACATACATATCAAAGCGACAAATATTTTCCATGCATAGGTAACACAAAAATCTCAAATGCACAAACGTTGCAAAGCACAGATCCAACACCAACATATTATTATTTTCAACTTCTGGCACCAAGACTTCTTGATCTCAACTTGCATCTGAATGATAAGGACTCCTAGTCTAAGCCCCACAATATGAGCACATCCGAACAATACTATAAAGCACCAATTCCCAGCAGATTGACAAGCATTCCTCAATTGCAGATACTTCATAAAAGCTATGGAAAAACTTTGAGATACACACGATATACAATCATAACCGCTGAGCGAATGGCAAGATCTAAGCACACAAGTATACTCCTACCATACAGTTAGTTTACACAACAACCACCCAATTCAGTCATTTGAAAATATAAAATATGGAAAACCGTATGAGTAAAAAAGCAAGATAATGGCAGTATAACAAGTATTTACAATAAGCTTAAATTGTTGGTACAGCATTAACCAAAAGTCATACTCATCTCCACCACAAACTCCCACAAATCAACTACATGAAACGACCACTGGAGGAAATTTTTAATTCTACCCCCACCCCCAAGCATCAGGCTTCTTTCAACAGCCAATTTCTACTTCAGATGAAAATTAATATGAATCAACAATTTCAACATTCTCTTTCCTTTTTAAGGTCTAATGCGCATCATAAGAACTCAATGGTAGTTTTTAAAAAATCCAGAGTAAGTTTCGCTCTCTTTGACCACCTAAAATTTCAATATATTTTCAAAACGATAATTTAATGACTACAAGAATCTTTCAAGCTTTTTTTTCCCCAATTCGTAATAAATGTATCAATAAAATCAAAAATGAAATCTATAAAGAAACGAAATTTTCAAAGGAAATAAAAAAAAAAAAATCATACCCGAGAAGCTACAGCTGATCCTTTTACCTAACTATCCTATAAAAGCCTAGATTCTCTAGGTAAACCGGCAACGCTTCGACCGAAGCTCAAATGAATAACATTTCATAACCAGCACGTTAAGAACGAAGATTTTATAGTCGAATCAAAACCAGGAAAAAAATCATAAATTTTCAAACTTAAATTCGAAAAAGGAAAATAATGAAAAAGCATAATTAAAAAGTAAATAATGGAATTGGGTTTACCTAGAAGACGTGAGATTAGACGTCGATGAGAAAAACGAAACGGAGGCCCAATCGTGCTTAGATCGAATCTGATACTCTCTCAACTGCTCTGCTAAATTCGATCGCGTTATCATGGCTTCCCTTCTCCTTTCCCTGCCTTTCGGCTTTATGCTTTGTTTCGCTTTGCAGCTAAAAAATGGTTAAAAATAGAGAAATTGCAGAGAAAGATACGAATTGGAGCTAGAAGAAAGGGAAGGGAAAGCATCAATGTTCGATTCAATTTTCTGTCTTTTTTTTTATTCGCCTTCTTTTTCCTCTCCTTTCCAGCAGAAAATGAAAATGCTAACGAATTTTCTTTTCGGTCACCTATAGTGATTCAAATTAAGAAAAAAAAAAACCTGAATGGGCTAGAATATTTGATATGGGCCAGACATTGCGAATGAAGGGGATTTTTTAAAGAAATTTGAAGCTTGCTTATCAATATTTCGTTTTATTTGATGTAACTGGAACATTTTAAATTTACTTTTTATGATACACGACTCTGTTTGTGAATTAAAAAATGATTAATTTTGAAATTTCTATTTACTAATTTATATTTTCATTTTAAAAGTATGAATATGGTGTGGATATTGTTTTTGTTTTTAATTACGTACTATTTTTTTTTAAAAGAAACATATTAATAATGTTTGACTCCAAATAACTGATAGTATGATTTAATTGGATTAAACTAAAGCATTTTGTAATAATTAATTTATTTTAAAATAACAGATCACATTGTGTGTTCTTTTAAATTAAATAAACATATCATAATATATTTATATAATTTGTAAATTTTTTTAGTATTTGGCATTCTCTGACTAAGGAAAATGCATGCATCTGAGCATCTCCCTCGGACCAGTAGCCATTAGTTAATATCATTCACTAGGAATGGGCTAGAGTTGGCTCCCATATTAACCCAACAATATATAGGCCCACATCTACAAGTTTTCTTTGGGCTAATGAACAGAATATTCCTTCAAACACCATTCTTTGCACTTAAAAGGCCTAAACCAAACTCTGGATAATAAGACCCAAGTGATTTCACTGTAGAATTCTTACGTTTTGCTTACGAACGAAAATTTTATATTTATATTTATATTTATATATATTTTTTATACTTGTAGCTTAATTATTGAATTATTATTACTATTATTATTATTATTTTTTTTTTTTACTCATTTTCATCCTCGTCAAACAACGCAAATGAAATGGCAACGGAGCAAGAAGGGTGATTCCTGTTTGATGTACGGTTTTTTTGGTCATTTGCAGCAGTATGTTTTCCCAATGGATTCTTTTGATGCGCCGGAGTATTATACTAGAGAGTCAATTGTATCACGCATCAAAGCACCTAAACTCGTCAGACTAATGCTAATACTTTGCTTAAGCTTTACAAAAAGTAGGAAGGGTCTGTTGAAATTAGAAATTAACTGGTTGAAGTTAGTACAAGCAATTACAAAAGCATTGTGCCCAAACTGTTATAATTTCAGGTCAAGACTTGGGCGTTCTAAAATATATTATCTCATAATGTTTCAATTTTCAAATTTTGTCGCATTACATCTTCCTTATCCAAAAAAAATTATCATCGACATATCATAATCTTAATTAATATTATTAAGCCATATGTCATTTTCATATAGAAAAGTATGTCAAATTGCAAGTCGGCATGATCAAAATACTACTATATTATTATATTGGGTTAAGTGGGCAAAATCCCAAACCGCCCACTTGTTCAAGGGACTCCCCCCAACCCCAAGTAATCTATCTATGGTAAGCGACGACATCAAAGTAAGTAAATTTTGGGAATTAAAGTGAGACTAACATACAACGGAGCCCACCATCATAAGCCAGCCTCCTTCTTCACGACGTAACTAGGGACGGCAATCAATCCCGTCCTCCACGGATTTCGATTTGACTCGATTTTAAAAAATTAAATTTTTTTTTTAATTTTAATTTTTAAATCGAGTCAGGTATAATTAAAAAATAATGAAGATCGAATCGAAGTCGAGTATGTTTAAAATTCGATCTAACCTGACATTATATAAAAAATTATTTTTAATTAATTATTTAATTATTTATTTATATATTTATATAATAATATTTTTAAATATTTATATTTAAAAAATAATATTTTTTATTTTAAAAAATAATATTTTATTAATTTTAGATCGAATCAAATACAATTTATATAATATCAAATCAAATTCAGATATAAAAAATCAGATATGACCCGATGACATCCCTAAACGTAACTGATAAGTGGCTCAACATCCTTCTTGTCTGGGCCATTACACCGACGCTTCCGGGTCCCGCCAGGAGCAACCTTCCACATTCTTCTTCCACGTGTCACGATTCGAATGGTCACATGCTCGCATGACCAGTACTATATAGTTTCTCTTTCCCTTTTTTTTTTTCTACTCTCTTCTTTTCTTCCTTTTGACTATTACTTTCCACCAGTGCTAGCTTATGAAGCACGCCTACACTCGCTTTATTAGTTGGCACATATGCTCAATGGACAGATGTCAATTACACTACAATTAATTAGTCTGAGAGAGTATGTTGTTTAGACATCTTTTCCTTAGTTTACTGCATAAGTCCGTTACAGGAATGGCGCTCGATTGGCTAGCCCATTTAGCTTCCGTTAATTTTTCTGTCTTTTATTAATCGCGTCAGATCCGCGTTGCGAAAGATGCTTCGGATGCTATAAAACCCCACTGACTCGTTTTTCAAAACCCATCAATCTGTAGCCAACTCTGTACAAGTGAAGTGATCCACAACGGTTTCATTCGGTTTGCGTTTTTGTTCGAATACACTAGATCATATTTATTTTAGTGCCAGTGGTTTGAAAATGGCCGAGAAGCATACCAACAAGGCCGCTGAGTGCGAGAGCAACATTGGTGGTGAGGGAACAGTAGAGGCCAAGGACCGAGGGTTGTTCGATTTCTTGGGGAAGAAAGAGGAGGAGAAGCCTCAAGAGGAGGTGATTGCCACTCAGTTTGAGTCGAAGATTAAGATAGAAGAGACAAAGGTAGAGGAGGAGCGCAAGGAAGAGGGAGAGGAGAAAAAGCACACTATCCTGGAGAAGCTTCGCCGTTCGGATAGCAGCTCCAGCTCTGTAAGTACTTTGACCTTCTTTTATGTTGTTAATGGTAACTTAGAACTAAAAACAGTACCATTTTTGTCGTATACGTTACCATATGTAATTAGCATCCTTGGATCATGTCATGATGAGATTTGTTGAGACTTATATCGGAACATGCAAAATGTTTTCTGAATGTGCAGTCTAGCGATGAGGAAGAAGGTGAAACAAAAGAGAAGAAGAAGAAAAAGGAGAAGAAGGGACTGAAGGACAAGATCGAGGAGAAGTTAGGAGGAGAAAAGAAAGAGGAGGAGATTAAGCACGAGGACACTACAGTCCCAGTGGAAAAGTGCGATGAACCAGTAATCTACTCAGAGGCGCCAGAAAAGAAAGGTTTCCTTGAGAAGATCAAAGAGAAATTCCCTGGACAACACAAAAAAGTTGAAGAGGTTTCCCTACCTCCACCACCTGCTGACTGCGTTGCCTCTGAACACCATGAAGGTGAGACAAAGGAAAATAAGGGAATTTTGGAGAAAATCAAGGAGAAGCTTCCTGGTTACCATTCCAAAACAGAGGAAGAGAAATATAAAGGAAAGGAGAGTGCTTCCCATTAAGAACCATTATGTTTTCAAATAAAAATGCACTGATGGGTTGCGCGTGGTTTATTAATTTGTTGAAATTGTCTGTTCCTTTTTTCTTGCTTTAATTATAAGTTTGGCAATATATATATATATATATATATATATACATGAAAGTTGTTCATCTATGGTTTTCAATTTTATAACTACATAGTATGAGAAAAGGATATGTTTTTTCGTTCACTTTTTTTTTTTATTGAGATTTGAACAGTATTTAATGGATTTATACATATATATATTTGTATGTTTTGTCTTCGTTATCATTTCTTGTCCTTGCACTCGTATCCTTCCTAAAAAAAATAATACAACCAAAAACATTAATATTCCAAGGAACAAAGTTGGTGGAAAATTTTAGAGGAATATTTGAGGGGGAAGTATCATCCTAATTTGGTGTAAATAGTAATTAAAGGGCAAAACAAATCATGACTTATCCACCAAGAAAGAAATAATAAAAGGTCGCTAAGTCATCACCTCCTCTCATTATTGGACCAACCTAATTATTCCGTAACAAAATCAATGTAGTTGAATAGTTGAAATATTTTAGCTTCAATTTTACACTGTTCATTATGTGGTTTCTTTTTCTAATGGATGAATTCATAGATCCAAATCGAATATGTATAAACTCTAAAGACATTAATTTTGTAGAAAAGCCAGTGGTACATTTCGCTTTTTAGGTTGAAATGTTAGTTGCTAAAAGAGGTTTTTTCTTGCTTTTAAATTAAACAATTCTCAATTATTAAAAATAGTGTTTTTAAGTTGTTAATTTTTATTAAGAATTTGTATTTTTTTTTTAAATAACGTTTTTATCAATTACTCAAATAAGCCAGTCTCAGATAATCCTTTTGTTATGACTTTCTATCAATCCTATATGTTTCAATCTAAACAAAATATTCTAACTTTTCGTTCAATGAATGTGATTTCACTAAATTAATTAATTGTGTGTTCATAAGCAAATTTTACATCCAAAATGATGATTAGTTTCCCATCCCATCCCATCCCCTCTATAAATATATAAAAGGGTCATGAATGAATTACAACCTCCGGTACCGGGTTAATTTTCTTTCTTTTTGGGCTCATACTCTGAATCCATGCATAAATTTAGGCTTCCGGGGGCTCGTTTGATACGCTCTTCAGTTTTTTTTTTTTAAATAGTTTCGTTTTTCTGAATAATCTGAAGTTCTTTCGTTAATCTTCAACTAGAGTGTTGCCCAAATTATTTAGTAAAACTATTATATTTATTAAAATTAATAATATATTAAGAATAAACACATTAAATGAGTGGAAAAAAGGAAGAAGAAAAGCATAGCTAACAAGAGGAATTCTCAGTTTCTTGGGTAATGGATTTTCGGTCTTGGGCTTAACCGTAGAAATTGGAATAAGTGACCTATTTGGGCCTTCTGCAAATTAGTTTGGGTCAAAATCAAAACATACGACCCACTTTTTTTTTTTTTTTTTTTTTTCACTATCCATCTTTATAATCAAACTAGGTCGGTTTAGTTAAAGATTTTTATTCTTGTATGCTTCCAGAATCTTCGTTCATTCCCAAGTTTCAATTATAGGATGGTGATGAGGGATGAGTAATCTCTCTCCAATTGGACTACTGAACCCACTGTCTAGTAGGTTTCCTGTTAAAAAAACATATCTTTATTATGTGCACTTACGTTCAGAGAATGGGCTGAAATTTTAAGGGTTTATTTTTTGGACTTTTGATCTCTGCGTGAATAGAATCTTTCCTGACTCAGCTCTCTTGTTTTTTATATTTCCGTGAGGAGGAACAGCTGGTTATTTACGCTTTCTTAATTGCCATCCCCATCAAGAGAAGGAGTCAGGACTTCGTGGATGGTGTTTTGGTTGTTCAAGATAATGAAGAGATACCATGTTTCGTTTTGTATATGTTGGTTATGATTGTAGAAAAGGGATGATGAATTTAATCTGTTTAGGTACTAATTTAGGCTATGCATCTAAAGAACATTGAAATGTGGAACTGGTAATGATGTATTTGTACTTGATGGAATTATCAGAAGAAATGAAATCGAAACAGCAATTTGGTGACTGTGATATGGTGGGAGGAAGAAAATAAGGATTATAGCCTTCCACACCGTTTGATGCAGCGGAGTTGACTTGCACTTATGTGAGCTTCGAAATCTGCATGTGTCAATGTTATGGCTTATCGCAATATTTTTTTTATTCTGCACAGCTAACATTATTCTGCCTGTGTGGTATGAACGTAACATGCCCGCTAATTGCGGGTTGAGCGGTCGTACCAACCAGCCTAATTTCCTAATCAGACCTGAGCTAATATATAATTGAATTTGTCATATTATCCAGGTTGCTTTTGAAAATTCAATACGAAGAGCGTAAACTGTGCATTATGTTAAGAGGTACTGTTGGATTTGCCGTGTCATAGGTGATATCCATCCAAGGTTTTCTCATTTGAGTTTGAGGCAATCATGCCAGACTTTGCAGTGATGGCACACTATTGTGAGACTGACCTTTCGGATGTGGGGACATTGTCTTGGAAATTCATGACCATTGTTTTAAAAATAAAAAATAAAAATAAAAATCATGGTAAAATCGTCGAAAAGCTGCTAATTTCAAACTCATCCACTCTCTTATGCTGCTATTAAATTCCAAATTGCTCTGATTGCAGCCTTCTTAGCATGACATGGCACTTTAATTAAGTTTTCATTTGGAAAATGAAGACATTGAGGCTCCAGTATGGTTTGTTATGATATTCTTATAAATTTCCAGGCAGGATTTGAAAAAGAGAAACAAAATTAATTGCGTGCCTTCAGTATTCCAACAAAATTAATAGTATAATATTCAAAAGGTTTTAATGGCAATGGACACTGAATGGCCGATGGCGTCAGCGCTTGCTCATGGGAAAATCCAACAGTCAACATCGGTCGAAGAAACAATACTGTCACAAGGGCGAAATTAACGTGCCCTACCGAGTTAATTTTACTGTATTTTCTGTTACATTTATGGTTAAATGTCACTAGCTAGTGTTGATTACGTGATATAATTATAGAAAACAAGGGTAGCCCTTCTGGAAAGAATAACTTTCTGTAAATATATACATTAGATTCTATACTTAGCTGTTTAACAAAAAGAAAAATTGCACTTTTACTACTATTAACAGGCCGATTTGAAGCCTAAGTTTCTATACTCAATGAGCTATTTGTTGCGTCTGAAGTAATAATCATAATAATACAAAAGTAATAAATAACAATCAATAATAAAAAAAATAAAATACACAAAGATTTACGTGAAAAATCCTTCAGTGTAGAAGGAAAAAAAACTATGGACCACCAAAAAAATTTTCACTATCAAATAATAGATATACAAAGTTCTTCTCTAGCTAAAATTAGAGCTAATCAACAATTAGAGAAATAATTAGAGAGATCTCATCAAATAAGTGACTCAACAAATACACTATGAATTTGTTTCTAGAAAGCTTCAAACCCGATCTTCATCGTTAAAATGTATAACTCTGAATCATAAATCTCCTGACAAGATTTCAACTCAATCGGACCACGGATCAACTTTCGTTCAACCAACTCTCCCTTCTCATTTTTCTCTCTACTTTTTTTGGCTTTTCTTCTTTCTCTACTTGATTTTCAACACACACATAAAACAATCACACCTCTTTTTTTATTAAGTAGCTAGAGCTCTGTGTAAAATGAAATATCAAGGCCAATGGCCTTTACTTGGTCCAAAATCACTTACATGAGGCTGGACCTCATTTTTCTAACAATCTCCCCCTCCAGCCCCATTAGGAGGAGATTCATCATCATAACAGTTTCATTTGAAACTTACCTTTGCCAGGGAATTCATTCTGGCCAAGTTACTGCAAAGCTCAAGCTTTTCTCTGGGAAGTATCGTAGTCAACATATCTGTTACATTCTTATCAGTATGGATTTTTTTCAATAGCATATGTTGTTCTTCAATCACTGAACGTAACTAATGATATCTAACATCAATGTGCTTTGTTTTAGCATGATACATGGTATTCTTACTCAAATTTAAAGCACTTTGACTATCACAAAATATCATATACTCTTTCTGATTCAACTCCAATTCAAGAAGAAAACGTTTCATCCAAAGCATTTTTTTACATGCTTCAGTTGCTGTAATATACTCAGCCTCTGTAGTTGACAAAGCAACACACTTTTGTAACTTAGATTATCAAGATACAACTCCTCTTGTAAAAGTGAACAAATATCCTGAAGTAGATTTCCTAACACCAAGATCGCCTATCATGTCAGCATCAGTAAACCTTTCTAGAACTGGTTGTGAAACTTTATAAATCAAGCACATTTTTTAAGTACCCCTTAAATATCTAAAAATTCATTTCACTGCTTCCCAATGAACCTTTCCTAGATTAAAAAGAAATCTGCTCACTACACTAATTGCATGAGCAATGTTAGGCCTTGTACAAACTATAAGATACATTAAAGAACCGACTGTAGAATAATAAGGAATACTAGACATAGCTAGTTGCTCTTCTTTAGACACTGGATAAGATTTCTTACTTAGATGAAAATGGTTGGCAAGTGAACTGCTAACTGATTTAGCATGTTACATGTTGAATCTACCAAGCACTCGTTCAACATATTTTTCCTGTGACAACCACACCTTTTCAGCTTTTCTATCCCGAATAATATCTATACCAAGAATCTATTTTGCTGGACCTAAATCTTTCATATCAAAAGACTTAGACAATTGTTCTTTCAACCTGCAAACCATACTAGCATCTTGTCCTACAATCAACATATCATCAACATATAATAATAGGATAATGAAGTTACCATTAGGGAATTGTTTAACATACACACAAGAATCTGTTACTATTTTTTTATAGCTATGACTCATCATAAAAGAATCAAACTTTTTGTACCATTTTCGTGGAGCTTGTTTCAAGCTATACAAGCTTTTCTTTAATTTATAAACTAAGTGCTCTTTCCCTTTCACTTTAAACTCTCAGGCTGATTCATATAAATATTCTCTTGTAAATCACCATTTAAAAATACAGTTTTAACATCAAGTTGCTAAAGCTCAAGATTCAAACTAGCTGTTAATCCTAGTACCACTCGAATAGAACTAATCTTTACAACTGGAGCAAAGATCTCATCAAAATCGATGCCTGATTTCTGAAAAAAAATCTTTTACTACCAATCGAGCTTTGTACCTTACTAGTTTGTCACTATTCTTTTTCAACTTGAACACCCATTTATTCTTTAATGGCCTCTTTTCTGTTGAAAGTTTAACAGGATCATAAATACCATTCTTTTGCAATGACTTCATATCTTCTTTCATTACTTTTAACCAGTGCTCTCTATCCGGAGTAACTTGTACATCTTGAAGGCTTTCTGGCTTCCCTTCACTGGTAACTAAAATAAAATATTAACTTGGATACCTGGTAGATGACTTGCGTTCTTTAGTAGATCTCCTAGGCTAAGACTATACATCACTTGATGCTAAAGATAGCTCATCCTGTTCAACACTATCAAGTAAAGAGGATTGCTCTTCCTACTCAAAACTAATTGCATCTGGCTCATAACCAACTGTGGCTGGCTCATTCATATCCTCAAGTTCTGTTTCTTGCTCATTTCCACTATCTGTGGCTATTTCCTGTGAAATTTTTATCGATGTTGAAACATCACACTCAACAGTAACTCGTGTAGTCTTCTCATTTTTTTCAAGGTCTGTTATGGTTTTTTTTTCATGAAATACCACATCTCTGCTTCTGACTATCTTTTTCTTTATGGATCTCATACCGTGTAACCAAATTTTTCATCACCATATCTTACAAATACACATTGTGTGACTTTACTGTCAAGCTTTGATCTCTGTTCTTTCGATACATACATGAATGTTTTACACTCAAAAATTTTTAAGTGAGAGTATAAAGTATCTTTTCTTATCTACACTCTTTTTAGAATGTCAAAGCCCAAAAGAACCGATGGTGATTTGTTAAGTAAATAACAAGCTGTGTTGACTATTTCACCTCAGAATGGCTTTGGTAATTTTATCATCTTCAACATACATCTGACTTTTTTCACAATGGTGCGATTCATTCTTTCAGCTATACCATTATGCTGCGGTGTTCCAAGTTCTATCATCTCATGCCTGATCCCATGCTTTGAGTATTGCTCTTCAAAGCCTTTAGATGTGTATTCTCTATCATTATCAGTTTGAATACACTTCAAGGGTAATCCTATCATCCTTTCAACCATGGCATGAAATTTTTAAAAATACTATAGTATCTGACTTTTGTATTTCAATATATATACCCAAATCTTACGTGAAGCATCATCAATAAAAGTAACAAAATATTTGCTACCACATAATGACTCAACCTCAATAGAATCACATACGTCAGAATAAATTAATTTCAATCTATTTTTTTCTCTGAGAACTTTTATGAAAAAAACTCTATGATGCTTACCAAACAAACAATAATCACATAAATCGAGAGACATACCTTTGGTCAAGAGAATGAGAGACTACCTTGCTAAAAGTTGTAACCTTTTTTCACTCATATGTGTCAACTTCCTGTGCCACAAGTTTGCTAAAGCATCATTTTCAATGGTATTTACCTGGTTACCGTTCAATTACATTCATGTCTTATACATTGTGTAGCATAATTTTTTTCTTGTAACTATCATAGATCCTTTGAGAAGCTTCCATTGTCCATTCTTTTGTCAGCTTTCATATCCTTCCTTATCAAGGACTTAATAGCAAGTAAGTTTATTCTCATATCTGAAATATGTCTGACTTTTCTCAAAATCAACATGCAGCCTGTACTAGTTTGTACAATAATATCACCAATCCCAACAATCTATGATACACTATTGTTTTTCATTTTGGTACAACCAAAGTCTCTTGCTTTGTAAGTTATAAATAATTCTCTCTTAGAAACACAATGATATGTCGTTCCTGTATCAACTATCCATTCAATGTTGAGATCACTAACATGATTACAATCATCATGTGTACAAATCAAAGTAATTGAATCACTATCTGAATTCACTGCTGTAACATTACCATCATCTGAACTCTTATCTTTCTTATCTTTTCGCTTTTGCTTCAAGATTTTACAGTTTTATTTTATATGACCTACCTTACCACAATAGAAACACTTCATTTTACCTCTAGACTTGGATCTATGTTTAGACTTATCATTGCCTTTTGAGTCATGACCTCTATCGATGTTTCTACCCTTATTCTTTGTGATCAGAGCCTGATTCTCAAAGTCTACATCTTTTTACCTTGCTTTTTCATTAAGCATACTATCTTTTACCTTATTTAATGTCATCTTATAATCAGGAGCTGAATTAAGAACAGTCACAACTAGAGTATTTCAACTATCTAGCAATGAACTCAAAAGAAATAATGCCTTCATTTCATCATCAATCTTAAGCTCCATAGTAGTCATCCGATTAAATATGTCTTAAAAATCACTCAAGTACTCTGTAACAGATCGTCCATCATTGTACTGTAAAGTTGTAAGCTTTTTAACAAGCATAACTTTATTCATACCTATTTTTCTCTCATATAATGCTATCAATTTTTCTCAAACAATGTGAGCATCTGATTCCTGCGTTACATGATGGAACACACTGATATCAACCTATTTTTTGATTGTAGCTAGCGTCTTTCTACCTAGCTTCTTCCAGCTTTCAACTTTTATATCTGTTGGTTTAACCGAATCACCCAATACTGACTTATACAAATCTTTACAGTATAGATGATCCTCCATCATAGGCTTTCAAATTGAATAATTCGATGCTGTTAATTTTATCATGAAACCTGTATCACCCTTCATGATTTCAAATAAAATTTACTTCTATCCCGAGTTACTTCTATATCGATGTCTCAAAATAACCCATGCTCTGATACCACTTGTTGTGCTTGAAGCAATAATCACAATAATACAGAAGCAATAGACAACAATCAATAATCAAAAAATATAAAAAATATAAAACATACTAAGATTTACGTAAAAAATCCTCCAGTGTAGAGGAAAAAAAATCACGGACCATCAGAAAAATTTTCACTATCAAATAATAGATATATAAAGTTCTTCTCGAGCTAAAACTAGAGCTAATCAACAACTAGAGAAACAATTGAAGAAATCTTATCAAATAAGTGACTCAACAAATACACCATGGATTTATTCCTAGAGAGCTTCAAATCCGATCTTCACCGTTCAAAATATAAAACTCTGAATCATAAACCTTTTGACAATGTTCCAACTTAATCGGACCACAGATTGAATTCCGTTTAACCAACTCTCCCTTCTCTTTTTTTTTTTTTAATTTTTCTTCTTTTTCTACTTAATTTTCGATATACACTTAAAATAACCCCACCTTTTTTTTTTATTAAGTAGCTAAAACTCTGTATAAAATGAAAGATTAAGGCTCATGACCTTTACTTGATCCAAAACTATTTACATGAGATATGATCCCATTTTTCTAACACTATTTGGTAGCCCTAAGAAGATAGACCGTTCATTGAAGCCGTCCATATTTAGTTTGCTTTGAGTTTGACTCGTCCTAGTCAGGACAGTAAGTCACGATTCTACTCCTTGTTGGTGCAAACCCTGAATTTGGTAAGAAACCCGTAGAGTTCTCTTCTTGGCTCTTATCCTTTTTTAAACAAATGCTCGTGAATTGTTTCACGAGTACGATGATAAGTTAATGAAAGCTTTAAGCAGAAGAAACCAACAAAGCCTTAGATTGGATTATTCAAACAAAAGCCGCAAGTGAATAAAAGTGGAAAAGTAATGTGAGATCTTAAGGCGGGCCCTTGACTTTGCATTGCCTGTTAAACCTCTTCACATGCAATCCCTATTTCAAAACAATACAAAGCACCCATCAAGACCACCACATGTATTCCTCCCCCTTCCATATTTTGCAAGAACAAAAACAACGAATACAAACCCATGTGGAAGACAACCACGTTTACAGTTCAAAAATAGTCAGCTAATGTAAGGACCCACCACCGACACTTCAATTTTCTCTATTCCCATTTTTTATCTTTACGGCTTGATTAACACTTGCACATAGTAACACGTCACCTCCTCCTATGTACCGCACTGAAATATTGTGCCATCCCTATCATTCACTGCTCCTTCCTCCCAACCTCTTGTTTTAAAGTCTCTGTCCCTCTTTTTCTTCCTTTCACATTCGCTACACAACAAGTGAGAGCCCAAGAAGGAGTCTCTCGTTTTCTTTACTTCCAAAATGCCGTTAAACTTGGCGGTGGCATTCTTTTGCGCGACATCTTACCTTTTTGCCATTGCCAGGGCTGACGATCCTTACAGGTTCTTCAACTGGAATGTTACCTACGGTGACATTTACCCTCTGGGCGTTCGTCAAACGGTGAGCCTTCAATGATTAATCTGATTCATTTTTCATTGATAGTCACTGTTGAATGTTGATCTATATGAAAATGATGCTCATGATGTTAGTTACCTTTTTTTTCCAGGGTATTCTCGTCAATGGGCAATTCCCAGGCCCTGATATCCACTCTGTTACCAATGACAATCTCATTATCAACGTGTTTAACAGCTTAGACGAGCCTTTTCTCATTTCCTGGTAAGATCCAATCATCCGATGTTCTCTCCACAAAGATTTTACAGCAACATTTTACGCGCCCATTGTTTAAAAAGACGAATGTCCCCCATTTATTTTTCAATTATCTGATTATTTCACTGCCACATGCCACACGGGGACATATTTGTAATCTACAGGCATTCGTCTGACAGCAATCCGCCTTAGTCGGTCACTAAACAATCAACTTGAGTTTTATCTTTCTCAAAGATTGCTTTAGATTTGTTTGTGATTAAAGAACGTCTGATCGGTCTGGTTAGTTCACGTTACTACTTCGGTTCTTCCGTGCCATTCTTGTCTTTCTTTCGGCATTGTTAAGTGTGAACGCTAGAGAAAACATCCATGTGCTTGGTGTCATTGCAGATCTGGCTTTAATAGACCCGATTCACTTCAATTCTTAATTATTTTCTGCGAAAAGAATATAAAGATTGTTCACGAACTTGGCACTCCAATTTTCATTGTTTGTCGTGGTATTAGCTGGGCACACGAAAATCATTGTCTGTGTTTGGTATCGGTATATTACTAAGCAAGTTCTGTGCTTTGCTGTAATTAGAAAAGCCACTTGTCCATTATTAAGAGTGACAGCTTTTAATTGTTGAATTGGTCGTTAATCCACCTAATTAAAAATTTAAAACCCACTAATCATCCATGGTCCAAGTGGTCCATTTTTTATTTGCTGTTTCCCACACGTAAAAGATATGGGAAGATGCTTAGGTGGATTAGGAATTTTTGGATAGAGATCTGGATCCGTAGGAAGGAAAATATTAGTCTTATCATTTATAATTTGTTAATCTGAAAGCTATTTGACCCGTCAAACATTTGCATTTTCCTTATGAAATTTGATATACTAGTAAATATTTTTGCCTTGGATAGATGATTCATTTATGAACTTGCTACCAAAATGTCAGACACACAATCAAGTACTATTGGACTGTTGTGTTATATTGCATTGAATTATTGGCCTGTTGGAAAGTCGTAAAAGGGTAGAAAAGTTGTAATTGTCTACAGGTAATGAGTACAACAAGTGGTTTGCAGTTTAGCATCTCAATGTAGTGAACTTCAGGAAAGATACCATTTAAAATTGGCTCGTGAATCGTGATCAACCGGCACCATTGTAAATTAGCAAATACTAGTTGTAGTTGTTAGCTGTAATCTACGTCTAGATGGTAAATGTAGGAATGGAATCCAACAAAGGAGGAATTCTTATGAAGATGGCGTATATGGAACAACCTGCCCTATTCCACCCGGAAAGAACTTCACATACATTCTTCAGGTCAAGGATCAAATAGGAAGCTTCTATTACTTCCCCTCTCTTGCATTCCACAAGGCTGCTGGTGGTTTTGGAGGGATCAGGATCCTTAGCCGACCACGGATTCCGGTTCCCTTCCCGGATCCTGCTGGGGATTACACTGTTCTTATTGGAGATTGGTACAAATCCAACCACACGGTAATCATCCTACATTTTTTAAAGCCTTGGTATATTTAAATTTCATTGCTTTTAGTTGGAAAAACGCATACTATTCATACCTGTGGGTGTGGGTCCTGTGGGATATGCAAAAATTTAACATGGTGGGATCATTGCCTGTCTGGGGATTGTAAATGCGTTGGCAACATAACAAAGTTGGATAAATGAAGCAAATGGGCTTTATTTGACTATTCAATGCTCTGGCTTTTGTGCTTTTTGACAGCTGGTTTTCCTGACTGGTCTTTTCGTTGTCATTTCCTGCTGAGTTTTTTAAACCTCGAGTTTACTTTGATTTATTAAAAATCCGCGCGGTTTAAAAATTATCTGAAAAAAGCGTTCTTTTTAACAGATCTGAAAAAGCATTTGTTTTATTGTCATGCAGGATGTTTGTCTATTTATTATTTTTCTCTCTCTCTCTTTTTTCTTATGATGAATCATCATCATTCTCGATTATCCAAAAGCATCAGCATATGATAGTTTCTTGGGTTGCTCATCTTAGGTCCCAGAGCAAACTAGGTGTTCTTGTCATGGATTCAAACAGGTAGCTTGCCATCTGGCCCCAGCACATGCCAATAAAGTCTCCTAAGTACTGTTGGTGGGATAGTTAATTTGAAGTTAATAGTTCCATAAGATTTTGATTTTATTGAAGTCTGATACAAGTCTTAGTCTGGCTCATAAGGAATTGAATGTGCTTGTGCAGGATTTGAAAGCTCAGCTGGATGGTGGTAAGAAGCTACCTTTCCCTGATGGAATCCTTATTAATGGTCGTGGACCTGGTGGTGCCTCCTTCAATGTTGAACAAGGTATATAATCACTCTAATATTCAAAATCAAGTCCTAAAATTTTCATTTGTTTTAAAGTTTTCTTAAGGAAAAAAAAAGAACAATGTGATACATGCATAAACATGTTCTACATCATCTATATTGCAGGGAAAACCTACAGGCTTAGGATATCAAATGTTGGGTTGCAAAATTCTCTCAATTTCCGCATCCAAAACCACAGGATGACGTTGGTGGAAGTGGAGGGAACACACACTCTTCAAACTACCTACTCGTCAATAGACCTTCACCTTGGCCAATCGTGTTCTGTTTTATTTACAGCTGATCAGCCTGCACAAGACTATTACGTTGTGGTCTCCGCTCGCTTTACCGACACTGTCCTCACCTCTACAGCAACTCTTCGTTATAGCAATTCTGCTGGACCTGTCTCTGGTCCTCCTCCGGGTGGACCCACCATCCAAATTGACTGGTCTTTGAACCAGGCCCGCTCTATCAGGTATTTTCTCAACCATCATCACAAGCTGCACAAGCTGCACAAGCTTTTTGGCAAACAACACGTTATGTGTGTTCTAATCTAATTATTCACATGTATCTCTTTCAGGACTAACCTTACAGCAAGTGGACCAAGGCCTAACCCACAGGGTTCATACCACTATGGTCTCATTAACACAACCAGAACCATCAGGCTTGCAAATTCTGCCGGGCAAGTTAACGGCAAGCAAAGATATGCAGTTAACAGTGTTTCCTTTGTTCCAGCGGACACTCCTCTGAAACTTGCCGACTATTTTAGAATTGACGGAGTTTTTCGCGGTGGAAGCATATCCGATAATCCTTACGGGGGAGGGATATATCTTGACACTTCAGTTATGAATGCTGATTATAGGTCTTTTATTGAGATTGTGTTTCAGAATGATGAGGACATTGTACAGAGCTGGCATCTTAGTGGCTACTCTTTCTTTGTTGTTGGGTAAGCAAATCATTTCACCTGAATAATCCAAAAGACATTGCTTGGATTTATTCTGATTTATTGGTTTCTAAACCATTTTGAAATGCAGCATGGACGGGGGGCAATGGACACCAGATAGTAGGAACGGATACAACCTCCGTGACGCAGTTTCTCGTTGTACCACTCAGGTAACAAATCAACAACTTTCTTCATTTAGCTCATCTTAAAACTTCACTTTCCCACCAAAATAGATCGGCCTGGAAGAACAAGATTGTGACATTTGATACGCTGTGAATGCAGGTGTATCCTAAGTCATGGACTGCCATTTATGTGGCACTTGACAACGTAGGAATGTGGAACGTGAGGTCTGAGTATTGGGCAAGACAGTACCTTGGACAACAATTTTATTTGCGTGTGTACACAACCTCAACTTCACTCAGGGATGAGTACCCCGCCCCCAAGAATGCACTTCTTTGCGGTAGGGCTAGCGGCCGTAGCACCCGACCCCTTTAAGCGTGAATAGAATAGAGTTGGGCAGAGAAAATCTGTCCAGCGTAGGTGGAAAAAGATTGAAGAGCAGAGTTTTGCCTTATAATCTTACTATTTAGCCCATTAATTGTGCTAATGTGAGGTGTGGATGAGCATGTATGATTGGAGCTTTAATATTAATAGACCTCAGCTCGAGGTCGCATTCTTTCTTACCATGATTTGTATTCCCATTGTATCGTTCAACTTTTCGAGCTTTAATTATTTCTTTCATATATTGAAGCCAGCATTGTTCTGTTTGTTAATCAAGTATTATATTAAGATAAAGAAATGGTTCTTTTCACCAAAAAAAAAAAAGAAAAAAGAAGAAAGGAATGGTTGCAACAGCTTTGGCATGAATCAAGTATTGTTTTTTTTATTTTGGTAAGTCAGTTTGTTCATCCAAAAAAGTAGGCTAGCTGCGTCAGAGTAATTACAATAGCTGAACTTCAATGTTAAAAATTCACATGTTTTGTTAAAGCATGTTAGTTTAACTTTTATTTTTAGATCATTCAGTAAGTTTTCTCTTATTTTTGTTTCTAAATACGTTTTTAACTTGTAAAAGTGAAAAACAATAGTAGTAATAAAAATAAGGAAAGGTATTAAAAAAATTTATAAACTATAATTAAATAATAATTTAAGTTACTATTATTTTACTGTAATCAATTAAGTTTTCAAATGTTTTTCACTAATTAAACTTTTATTAAATAAAAATTGATTAACTGTAACATTAATTTCTGTTAAATTAAAGATTTAATTGGATAAAAATATATGTTTAAAAGATTTTTTGCCGGTGTTTAAGGGGTTTTAGGATTCAATTGAGTGAAAACAAATATTTAAGGGTTCAATTAAAAAAAATGAAGGTTTGTAGTCTCAATTTATTACAATAGAAGTTTATATAATTATTTAATTTTTATTTAAATATTTTTTATACTTAAGCCTAAAAATAACACAAAACTGAGATGATTTCATGGAATTAATGATTTTGGTCCAAGTAATGGGTCATGCATAAACTTCATGGGCTTTTAGGACTAAACTTGGGTTAGGAAAAAAGCCCATTAAAATGGTTTGTGGAACACAGCCCACAGCCCACTGACCTCTCCCTCTTCTCAGTAATTCGCGAGATTTGACTCCACGCCTTCTTTTCACTTGACTTCAGGCCTTAAAGACACAAATTGAACAAAAACATACGAATACCCCCAGATCGTTCTTATTGCGCCTCTTAACGATTCTCCAATCATATAATCCCACGTGTGATGATAAACCCACTGACACATTTTAGTCAAAACAGTCAACCCATCCTGCGGATACAAAAAACAGAATCAAAACCCTTGTCTAAACATTTTTTTTTTTTTATAACCATCACTCTATTTAGAGGTAGAGCAAAGCAAAGCAAAGCCCTGAGGCAAAACTCTGTTTCTACTTTCTGTTCTCGGCAGGATCCGAATCTCAAATCCCATCTACATCGCGCATCAGGTAATAACTTAGTCATTTCAATGATTTCTAGGTTTTGAAACATGCGGTTTTATTTTTCTTTTCACTTTCTTGTTCGCAGTTAAGCTACTGTTTGGTTTTTTAGAAAATTTTCGGTTAGTTTCTTTGTGAAATGAGGGAAATGAAGTGAAAATGCTGAACATAGCGTTGCAGCATTTTCGATTTGGTTATTTTTAGATGTGTTTCGTTTTTGTTGTTGGATTCAATTATCTTTTTCTTGATTCAGGGTTTCTTTTGAGTACCAAGGCTCGAGCTACTCTCGTCCTCGTTATTTTCCATGGCGGTGCGTTATCTGCCTAATACTACTTATTTTCAGTTATGTAGATTTAATTTTTATCCTTCGTTCTTTCGAAGTTTTATTTTGCGTATGATTTGCTTGGTAATTGTGACAGATTGAAAAAATTCTTAAAGATGATGCTAGTGAGGAGAAGGGGGAGATGGCTAGAATGGTAAGCCATTATAATTTATGTAAATAAATATAATGCTGGTAATCATGGTTTAAAGGAAAAAAAAATACTACTTTTTTGGAATTCTGTGATTATACTTTTATTGCAGTCTTGCTATTTTGTTTATCTTCAATAAAATATGATATGCATGTTCTCTGTTACTGTCAGGCATCATTTGTTGGGGCAATTGCAATTAGTGACTTGGTTAAGACAACCCTTGGGCCAAAGGGAATGGTAAGTTTTCCTCGTTTAAAAATTAAAAGACTGAGTAACTATTTTTATTCTACTTTAAGTCATGACTTCCTTGTTGGTGAAATTTTCTGGCAGGATAAAATTTTACAATCAACCGGCAGAGGACGTGAAGTCACTGTTACAAATGATGGAGCTACCATCTTAAAGTCCCTGCCTATTGACAACCCAGCTGCAAAAGTCTTGATCGGTATCCTTATAATTGATTTTATCTTCTTGACTACACTTTATGAATAACTTGGTTGGTTTTTGGTCAACACTTTTAAAACTTGCATGAGTTTGAATTTTTTTTTGGTGTGCAAGACTATATGACAGAATTGTTAATGGTTCAGTGGGCCAAACAGAATTATTGAATTTTATGTGGAAATAGCTTTGTATTTTTAGATAATGACCTTAATACAAAATTCAGACATTTCAAAAGTTCAAGATGATGAAGTTGGTGATGGGACAACTTCTGTTGTTGTTTTGGCTGGAGAGCTTTTAAGGGAGGCAGAAAAGCTAGTGGCTGCTAAGATTCACCCCATGACCATAATATCAGGTTCTTTTGGCCTCATTTAGTACGTTGCTTTCTAGTGTTCTTCTTTTATGCTGCCTCTTGCTTGTCCTTATTCACCCTTGATAAATAAATATATATTTTTTGTCCTTTCCACTAAATGCTGCATTTATATTTTGAGGCTTGTATGTGTTATTATTGCAAAGGCATTAAACTAATGCAAATTTAAACTTGTTATCTAGTTTCCATATACTGATAGCATTAAGAGAGTCAGGGATTATAGCAATGTCATTCTTTTGTGTAATACTTTCTGACTTGCTTCTATCACATAAAATTGAAAGCAATTGCATTATAAAGGTGAACCTGAAAATTAACTGTTAAACTTTAATGCTTCTCTCTCTTTTTACTCCTGATGGTAGTAAAATTTTCAGCATCACATTTTCATTTAATTTGTGCAAATTTTCTTTCTGATCTTAATAGCTGCATAATTGCATTTGTATCTAGAATATATTTGGTTTTATTCTCTGTTTTATTTTGCTGGTGTGAAAACTGCCAAAGATGTTTTGTTTAAAAGATAACAATATATGCTGGTTTTTGTAGGTTATCGAATGGCGGCCGAGTGTGCTCGTAATGCTTTGTTGCAGAGGGTTGTGGATAACAAAGGGAATGCAGGTGAAGATTGTTGGATATCATTCATTTTATTTGTGTATGGATTGTATGATACCTGTATCATTTGCCCAATTTTTAGGTTTTGTTGCTTCCTTATTGAACTAGATTCTTTAATGTGCTTGACTTGATAAAATCTGTAATTGACTTTTTCTTGCCATTAGAATTCATCTTTACCCCTATCGTAGTTGTTTCTTATGCGCGTAGCATTTCTGAATTTTGCAGAGAAATTCAAGTCAGACTTGATGAAAATTGCAATGACCACTCTGAGTTCCAAAATTCTCTCTCAGGATAAGGAGCATTTTGCACAACTAGCTGTGGATGCTGTTATGAGGTTAAAGGTGATAATTTTATCTAACATTTAAAGATTAAAGATAAATGTTTCAATGAAGGGTGTTTTGGCAATTTTGTTGGCAATTCCCATTACATTTGTTTTATTACTTTAATTGAATTTTTTTTTTCCATATTTACTTACAGACTTGTATGGCATGTTTTTTGAAACTGCAGGGGAGCACAAATTTAGAGGCCATCCAAATTATCAAGAAGCCTGGAGGATCTTTGAAGGATTCTTTCTTAGATGAAGGGTGAGTTCTTATGAGCTTCTTATCCCTTCAATATTTACTACAATAGTTTTTTGGTGGGAGTGGCTGGGTCTCTAGTATGACATCCTTTCCTTTGATTCCCTATATTCTGCAAATTTTTGCTCCCATTTTATCACATTTATTTCTCATGGATAATTTTTTTTTTTATGTATCCTAATATTGTAAGAAAGAAGGATGCTATCAGCTGCAATTCGTTGCAGAGTTTGCTGCATTGTTTCTTATTGTCATTGAATGGTTAGGCATCACTTAGGAAATTTTATTTTATTGATTTAAACATAAATTTTATGCTTTCAGATTCATTCTTGACAAGAAAATAGGGCTTGGACAACCAAAACGAATAGAAAATGCTAAGATTTTGGTGGCAAATACTGCAATGGATACAGATAAAGTGAAGATATATGGTGCACGTGTTCGTGTCGATTCAATGTCTAAGGTTGCTGAAATTGAAGGGGCTGAGAAGGAAAAAATGAGAGAAAAGGTGCAAAAGATCATAGCACATGGGATTAACTGCTTTGTTAACAGGCAGTTGATTTACAATTTCCCTGAAGAACTCTTCGCTGATGCGGGAATACTTGCAATTGAGCATGCTGATTTTGATGGGATAGAGCGCCTGGCTTTGGTAACAGGTGGTGAAATCGCTTCAACCTTTGACAATCCAGAGTCAGTTAAGCTTGGACATTGCAAGCTTATTGAAGAAATTATGATTGGTGAGGACAAGTTGATCCACTTTTCTGGTGTTGCAATGGGTCAGGCTTGTACTATTGTGTTGAGAGGTGCAAGGTATGGTATTGCAGTATCTCCTCTTGTTGTTTTCCTTAATATTTTTGCATTCTCCATGACATGCTACTGTTTGTGGCAGCCATCATGTGCTGGATGAAGCTGAAAGGTCTCTGCATGATGCCTTGTGTGTGCTGTCTCAGACGGTCAATGATACTAGGGTATTGCTTGGAGGTGGATGGCCTGAGATGGTAATGGCGAAGGAAGTGGATGAACTTGCACGGAAGACTCCTGGAAAGAAGTCTCATGCTATTGAAGCTTTCTCACGGGCACTTTTGGCCATCCCAACAATTATTGCTGACAATGCTGGTCTGGACAGTGCAGACTTGGTAGCTCAGCTTCGTGCCGAGCATCACAAGGAGGGATGTAACGCAGGGATTGATGTCATCTCTGGATCTGTAAGTGCTGAAATTAAATTATTTTAAAAATCAAAATAGTATCTAATGTATTTATTATGGATGGTTTGTTTGAACATGGCTACAAATTTGTTTCTTTGGCCGTGTCTACCCATCTCCACTCTCCAGTCAGTAATTTCTTGTTTTGTCTTAAAAGATATTAAAAGATATAGTCTTAGTTGCTGAAACTTGTGATGCCCTTAATATGAAATTAGAATTATGGAGGAGTACATTGGAGTCTCAAGGTTTTAAATTGAGTAGATCTAAAACTGAATAAGTGGGTACTAGTGTGATTAAGTTGGATGGTGAGGGAGAATCAAAGAATAGCCAGTTTTGATATTTGGGATCAATTATTCAGAGTGATACTGAGATAGAAGTAGATGTTAAACATAGGATTCAAGCAAGATGGGCGAGGTGGCAAAGTGTTTCAAGTGTTTTGTGTGATTGTAACATGTTTTTAAAGTTAAAAACGAAGTTGTATAAAACAATTGTAAGGCTTGTATTACAATATAGAACTGAGTGTTGGGCTGTTAAGAAATAACATGAGAAGAAAATGAACGTAGCGGAGATAAAGATGCTTGGATGTGTGGTAAGATTAGAAGAGACAAATCAGATATGAAGAAATTTGAGAAAAATTAGGGGAAGTCCAAATTGAAGAGAAGATGAGAGAAGACTGTTTGTGATGGTTTGGACATGTTGAACATAGGCCTAACTGTGCGTCGGTTAGGAGAATTGAGTCTCTAGATCTAAGAGAGATCAAAACATCTAGAGGTAAACCACGAAAGATATGGATGCAAGTAATAATAAACAATATAATGGTTAAAAAATTAGATGAAAAGGTCGTTGTTGTTAGAAATGAGTGGCGCAAGAAGATTTAAACTATAACCTAACCTGATTTTCTTATTTGGTTTTTCATAGAGCTGACTCCAGAGTATGGGATATAAGACTTATTGTGTTGTTGTTGTCATTTTAAAAGATATTGCACTTAAAGTAGCGTTTGATTTTAAGATCACTGTGGTGATCCAAATACCAGAGTTAATAAGATCACTTTAGTGATTTGATTACTAATGTTTTAGATTATACTCTGTTTGGTGTAATATTAGAAATCATTAGTGTAATATTACAAGGCTGTGATCTAAGGTCATTGTCACTTAAGATGCCTAAGTTATTACCACCCTCGATTTTAAAGAGATCATCTCATATCAAACACCATCTAAGAGATTCGATATCTTGAGAGTATTCATCCTAATGTTATAGATTCAAATATTGATTGTTCACGACCTATTTGGTAGACAATATGGGTTTTGATTGTATTTGTATACAATCAAACAACATGGAATCCTTATAATTTTTCTTCCTAGCTGTGGCACCAATGTATGTTTCATCTTATTACAGGTAGGAAATATGGCTGATCTGGGAATCTCTGAATCCTTCAAAGTCAAGCAAGCTGTATTGCTCTCTGCAACTGAGGCTGCTGAGATGATTCTTAGAGTGGACGAAATTATTACATGTGCTCCAAGGAAGAGAGAAGACAGAATGTGAAAACGACACATTGCCAAGGGCACATTTATTGTAACGGATAACTATCTCGGCATTTGCTTCTTGATGTTGCTGCAATATTGTTGAATTCTAGAACTGATGTTTTGTGGCCTGTTTCAGTTTTGGCTCTTTTCAAGAACTGAAACCAACGGCTTTCTGATTCGGTAATCGTATTATTAATGATAAATTTTCCATAGCTGATTTGAGTTGAATATTTTTGCCTTCTGCAACTTATTGCTTTTTTTCTTTTACTTTTATGTTGTTTAAAATAATAATACCATTAAGAAGTTGGAAGCCATCATGCCAATTACATAACTACTTCCGTGGCAAACATAAAGAACTGGCTTGTATTATTACGTCTTTGTGGATCAACAGTCTATGATGACATGTTCAAAGTTTCGGAATTTCTACCTGATTTTCAGATTTCCCATTAGGCAGCCCGCAGTCTCCCTACTCATGAGGTTTGGAGAATTAGTTACACAACTCTGATACAATAATTTTCCCTCCAAATATATTAAGAAAGTAAATGCGTTCAAATTATTCAGATCTCATGTTCATTTATAGTGAAGCTGCTAAACGATGGAGGTCAACATAGCCAGACAGCACAGCTCGATTTCTTTCTTTCGCCTTTACCCGATATATGACCCTGCAGATTATAGCACCAACATCAGATCTCCATTCATTTGAGTTTACTTTTAAGATGTAACATTGACTTCAAGTCTTACTCGGAAGAAAGATTACAATATTCCGAACGAAATTGTACCTCATGCCTTCGAGCCACATCTCAGTAACCAATGTTTCACCAGGATACACATGTAAAAGAAATCGTCCAGATATGTTTTTGATCATGTCTGGATCTCCCCTGCAAATACATTTGATGATTGCCCGAACTGCAAACCCAAGGGTGCACAATCCATGCAAAATTGGCCGCGAGAATCTTTGAACATGGGACAACAAGAATAAATCAGTAAAACACTTAGGGTGCATATGCACTTTGTCAAGAAATGAAAACCAGACTTTTCAACAAAATTCAACTATAGCCTCAAAGACAAGAACAAGTAAGTATGATTAGCCTTCTGTAACGGCATTGAAGTTAAGTAGTGCACTAACCCTGCAACTTTTGCAACCATAGGATCTGAATGCAGAGGATTATAATCACCAGATAACCTATACAACAATGCCTGCCAAAGCAGAAAAGAAGTTACCAACTTCTGGAGAAGCTTGACATAAAAAAGCATCTCATAGACCCTTGAATACAGATGCTGTCAAACTAGTCCACTGTATATAAATTATATAACCGGAAAGGGATTGTAGTTAAAGAACACATCTTTTATTTTGAAAGCAACAGAAAAGCCATTAGAAACTAATCACGATATTTTAATGCTACATGCCTGAGAAGGTCGGCTACAATCCTCAAATACCGCAAAAGGTTGACTTTGTGGGATTCTCAAAGCTGAAGCCTGGTTTGCTGGATAGTTTGAGTATGTAAAGGGATGAGATGGATCTGAGAAGCCACCAGCACCCCGCAAAAAGATGCTTGACCTGAAGAATCATTTCTAGATTAATTAACTGCAGCATGATAGTATTAGAACAGATAATGTAGAAGAGAACTCACCGATTCATGCTCAATAGTTCACCAGACTCTTTCTCATAACTTCTGGTTTCAATCTCAAGTACTGCTGCTTTACCTTAATATCTCAGAGGAATGAAAAAAGCCATCAAGATTATTGCTTATAACAGATCACCATCCTTTCAAAAAATATACTTGCAAGCATTTCTTCTCTTTGGATTTTATTTTTACAGTTTTTCCAGAGGCTAACAAAATAAGGAAGCAACAACTAATTTCTTTGTGCTTATTATCCTCAAAAATTCACTTTTATGTACAGACACATTCATCAAAGTGAAGCCTGCCAGAGCAGCAGACTTATACTGCCATAAAACAATTAGACTTCATCATCTCTATTTAGACACATACCACCTGAAATTTCAGTTTACAGCATTTCAGGTAATGAGACCAAACCTTTATCATGCAATCCTGCAAGACTTATTTTATTATGTATCTGCAAAAAAGTTGACAACAACAATAATTAATTACAGTATTAAACAAAGTTGACAGAGAGATGCAAAACTATTGTATTCCTCTAGAAGACTACATTTATGTCCCAATGTTTTATAAGTATACAGCGTCATATTTAAGTGCCAGATGTATTTGATTAGAATCCAGTTGAAATTCTCAAACTAGGATAGTTGGATATGTGGGATTCTGAGCAATTTAATTTTCATCATCCCAGATATATATAATAATTCAGCGATAACCACATTCAGGAATATTATAATTTATAAACAACTTCCCAGTTGGCAGTATTATGGACTTACAGTGCCATTTGAAGGAAGTGGCTTGTATACTTCTATGTATTGTTGTCCATGCAACAGAAGACTTGGATCAAATCTGTTAATAACAAAAACTAGACAAATTCATGAGTTTATCTTTTGAAGCTTTAAACAAATTGTAAAACTCTGTCAATAAATCAAAGAGAAAAAGAAAGACTGCATTTTTTTTGAGAGAGAGGGTGGAGTTATATGATGTGGATTAGAACTTACGTCAAGCCAGGCAGATCCATATCTTGTGGCATAGATTCAAGTGTAAATATTGCAGAAAATGTTGGCAAAACCTGAGAAGCAGGTAATAGAAAGCTTATCATGTCCATAAGTAAACTTACAAACAAGCGACGTTGGTTTGTTTCTAGCAGATTAACACACCTCCAGTGCCTCCCAAGTCCCAAGCGATAAATAAAAAAAGTCTTTCTCTTTTCATTTCTTTTTACTGAAACCTCAGTTTGTGTTAACAATACTGACATATAAGACATCCCATTTGCAGTTCAAATCAGCTTTTCAGGAATTCAAAGGCAATTCCATATTACCACTCGGCTAAAACAAGTTAAGCTAGAACAAAATAACAAATTTGCAAACACATGTTCCAATTAAAGAATCATAACGAGAATATCATCTTTATTCTTTAGTTTCATAGTCAAAAACAAAAACCGACTGATTGATAACCTTGATAAACTGCTGTCCATTTTCATGGTAAACATATTTAAGTTCATCAGTATCAACAGCGTTTCCACCACATGCTCCAACACCCAAAGCATAGACAGCTACATCTCTGTGTACAAGGAAACATATCAATGTCATACAAATTACATTTAAAAATAAAAGTTGCATATGAAGCTGAGGAGCGAGGCAATACCTCTCAGTATAAGTATATGTTGTCTGCAACAAAAATTAGGTAAGAATCAGATAACAGAAGCATATACAAAAACAAGATGTGAAGAACCGGAATTCCATTCAAGAAAAGGATACCTCGGGGAATTTATGTGAAAGAAGGAGCTGCGGATTGCAAGCCGAAGTAACCGCCATAGCAGCTTCTTGAAGATGATTATCGATAACTAGCAGTATTAGATTGCAGCCAAGATGATGAATTGATGGTCAATAGTCAATCCCAATTAAAGGGTCAATGAATCTGATATATATTGAATTTTGAGGATCGATTTGGATAGAAGCTGAACAAAGAAATTGGTAATTACCAAATCTGAGAAACGAAAATAGAGGGTGGTTCAGACTTGACATCAGAGTGGGTCCATGTTGTTTTCATTTGTCTTAGGCGTTTAAGCAATCGGATGTGGTCTGGGTTCGGGCCTTTGGGATTCCAATGTTGTCACAAAAATAAATTAAATTATTTCACCAACTCTTTTTATTAGTTTTTCAGAATAGGTTCGTGACAGCGGGCCATGGTCCTTAATATTAGTTTTGATAGAGTTTGGGCTTTGGATGTCTATTGGCCTATTTTTATGCATTGGTCAAGATTATCTGCATGTTGAATCAGCTGAATTGGCCCATGGGTTTGAATTCAATCGGCATTGGTCCATAAGTGTATAAAAGTTTGTTAGGATTCAGATGTCTAGGGGTATGTCTGTTGGCCCATGGATTTGATTGGCATTGGTCGACATATGTATAGAAGCTAGTTAGGATTCAGTTGGGTTGGCCATGATTGAATCATGGTCTTGTCTCCTGAACCTGTATCATGTTCAGACTTGAAACTTGAAACTCATCAAAACCATACACTGTTCGCCAGTGACTGCCGCCGTCTAACTAAACACTTGAACTTTAACAATTGGTTTGTGGGCGGAAAAAGAAAAAAAAAGAAAAGAAAACACTTTTTTTTAAGAAAAAACAAAAAAACACTTAAACCCTTCTCTTCTCAACACTTCGCTAAGAGCCGTTTGGTATTCCAAAATGTCCTACAAGAGCGGAACCGCGCAGGTTAGGAAATACACGGAGGTGCGGCTTCTTAACGACGCCGTTCAGTCCTTGTCTTATCACGTCGTCAAAGAGCTTTTGTATAATGGGGTAATTGGTGCCGAACTCCTGTCCGAAGGAGTTCTTGAAAAGATGGATGAAAAAAAATGATGGTTAAAGTTAAAGATAGAATGTGTCTTTTGCGTTTATATTTTAACGCGTAAATAAAAAAGGTTGTGGTGGAAAAGAAATCAAGACGAAGAAAAATGATATTAAGAATGTCATATGAATTTGATATGTTAAAAATGATAAAAATAATAAAAATATTCTTAATTATTTGTTAAAAACTTAAAAAAAAAATCATTATACTTTTTTTTTTATCATCAGACGCCCTTAATAATTTTTATTCATAAATTAACTAATCCAAATTCGCTCTATTATTGTATTAACATTTGAATTTGATAAACTAAGTTAAAATCAATCAAATTTTGGCCTTTTTTTTTTTTAATGTTTATTTTCGAGACCCATCCTACGGCTATTTGGTACCGAGGAACATATTTGTTGTCATCCTTCGTTTTCACAATCGATGCTCCGTTCATTTCTTGAAGAAGTAACTTGCTTCAAATTGGAATTCGAGTTTAAATTAGCAGTCGAAGGGAAAGACGCCTGCTGGAGCCTTAGAAAATGGTTAGGACTGTGGTTTGGCCGACCGAGACTTTACTAACAGCTTGGGACCCAGGTTTCACATAGAGCCCGCAACGCGGGGAAGATTAATAAGGTGCCCGTGGCTTTCGTTTGAAATCATCTACTAATATTATAAAAATAATAATAAATAAAAGAAGCAGTCTATTAAGTAACCTAGTACACTGACTTTTTCTAGTTTTCTTAGAATTATTTTACCATGTGAATTTCTCACTTGTGGTTGCCTTACACCATCTTTTGATTGAGAGGATGAGATGGAAAGGAAAAGAAAATAATGAAAAATAATGAAAATAACAATTTTTTTGTTTCAATAAATTTTTAATTAAAAAAAAAGGTGAAAATTCAATTTCTCTTATAATTTTTATTTTTTTAATGCTGTAATTTGGGAGAAAATTAAAAAAATTTTATTTTTATAAAAAAATTATTATAATAAATCATTTTTTTCACTTTTTATTCAAATAATATTTATTAGATTTTTTAAATTTTTTTTATTAATTTTAATTATTTAGATAAGAGGTAAATATATATATTTAAAATTTTTTTGTTAATATTTATCTAAACAGTGCGATAGGGGATATTATTGCGTTCACATGTCGCCATTCTGTCTCCAACATGTCGCCATTTTGTTATTATTAGTCGTAATTATCCTTTAAACAAAGTAACTCGTGTTGGAAAAGCTGTGCTAGCAATTGGGCTTGTCTGTCTACTTCAAGCTGAAGGTGTCAAGGAATTCGAATTGAACGTAAAGAAAATAATATCTACTGTTCTTTTTCTTTTTAACTTATCTTTCACTCGGACTTCTTTGCCTTTTTTCTTTTAATTTCAGCCAGTTTCTCACATCTTTTGTTAATTTATGTAAGCGAGAATTGGATAAAAAGACAAATTTGAGCTAAGTTCGAGTTTCAGTTTCAGTTAGGATTGCACTGTCTACTGGGAAGTGGGCGGCTAATAAAAATCCGATGTTGTCTTTTGAATTTGATTCTCAAATAGTCGAATCGCATCCTGCATAAGGTTCCTTATGATTGATTACATCCCAGTGATGATTTGATTTTTCCAAGCGGAAAATCTAAAATTTTTATTTATGAAATTATTGTTTGGCTAAAAGCTTCCAATCCAATCATACCAGCGGAAGCAAAATCAAATAATAAATCAAACACACAATAGACAACAATTTAACGTGGTTCGGTCCAACTGACCGACATCCACGGATGAGAAACAAGATTCACTAGTTATAAAAAATTACAAACATACATCATATCATCATCATCACTCAACAATCAATACTCATAAGACACTCCCAATCTCCTCTAGTCCTATGAAGTATTCTCTACCCAAACAAACACAAACTCAAACTCTTGTGCACCCTTTCAACACAACCAAACACATACCCATATGTTCCCATACATCATACCTATGTGAACCCTCTCAGTCTCCTCTAGTCCACTCACAAACAAATATACACCCATAAGACGTAGAGCCCCAATACTCCTATGGGGTGTCTATCCCACAAAACCCTACAACTCTCTTACATCTTTTTTTCATACCTAACCCTGTAGAGACTTCACCTATTTATAACCATACAAACTTACCCATTAAGAATCCTTCTCCTCTTAGAATTCTTCTCCTATAAGTCAAACTTGCCTATTAAGAATCCCTTTCTTTTTAGAATTCTTCTCTTGCAAGTCAAACTTACCTATTAAGAATTTTCTTTCTCTTGGAATTCTTCTTTTGCAAGTCTTTTTGTCCATCAAGCAATATCTGACAAATCTCAAACAAATCTCTAACAAATCCCAAACAAATCTCTTATGGGATTTGAGTCAATATTCCCAACAATCTCTACCTTGACTCAAATTCCATTAATCATATGTCTTCATGCTAGATATGCTTGGCTCCACCTGCAATGAAAGTCTCACAATCATCTTCTCTTGTGTCTTCACGCTTCATACAAACCAATCCTCAATCTTAAACTCGAACTCTTCTCTTGAATCGAGCTCCTCTAAGCCTACTTCTTCCCATATCTCAAATCAATCTCTTCTCATATCTTGAACTGTCAACTATTCCCTTGTCTCGAACAATCGGCTCTTTCCACATCTTGAATCTTTAACTCTTCTCACGTTTCGAACCTTCAGCTCTGATACTACTTGTTGGGGAACACCACAGCTCTGATACCACTTGTTGAGGATCACCACAGCTCTGATACCATTTGTTGGGCTAAAAGCCTCCAATCCAATCATACCAGCGGAAGCGAAATCAAACAATAAATCAAACACACAAGAGACAACAATTTAACGTGGTTCGGTCCAACTGACCTACATCCACGGATGAGAAACAAGATCCACTAGTTGTAGAAAATTACAAACATACATCATATCATCACCCTCACTCAACAATCAATACTCATAAGACACTGCCAATCTCCTCTAGTCTTATGAAGTATTCTCTACCCAAACAAACACAAACTCAAACTCTTGTGCACCCTTTCAACACAACCAAACACATACCCATATGTTCCCATACATCATACCTATGTGAACCCTCTCAGTCTCCTCTAGTCCACTCACAAACAAATATACACCCATAAGACGTAGAGCCCCAATACTCCTATGGGGTGTCTATCCCACAAAACCCTACAACTCTCTTACATCTTTTTTTCATACCTAACCCTGTAGAGATTTCACCTATTTATAACCATACAAACTTGCCCATTAAGAATCCTTCTCCTCTTAGAATTCTTTTCCTATAAGTCAAACTTGCCTATTAAGAATCCCTTTCCTTTTAGAATTCTTCTATTGCAAGTCAAACTTACCTATTAAGAATTTTCTTTCTCTTGGAATTCTTCTTTTGCAAGTCTTTTTGTCCATCAAGCAATATCTGACAAATCTCAAACAAATCTCTAACAAATCCCAAACAAATCTCTTATGGGATTTGAGTCAATATTCCCAACAATCTCTACCTTGACTCAAATTTCATTAATCATATGTCTTCATGCTAGACATGCTTGGCTCCACCTGCAATGAAAGTCTCACAATCATCTTCTCTTGTGTCTTCACGCTTCATACAAACTAATCCTCAATCTTACACTCAAACTCTTCTCTTGAATCGAGCTCCTCTAAGCCTACTTCTTCCCATATCTCAAATCAATCTCTTCTCATATCTTGAACTGTCAACTATTCCCATGTCTCGAACAATCGACTCTTTTCACATCTTGAATCTTTAACTCTTCTCACGTTTCGAACCTTCAGCTCTGATACTACTTGTTGGGGAACACCACAGCTCTGATACCACTTGTTGAGGATCACCACAGCTCTGATACCATTTGTTGGGCTAAAAGCCTCCAATCCAATCATACCAGCGGAAGCGAAATCAAACAATAAATCAAACACACAAGAGACAACAATTTAACGTGGTTCGGTCCAACTGACCTACATCCACGGATGAGAAACAAGATCCACTAGTTGTAGAAAATTACAAACATACATCACATCATCACCCTCACTCAATAATCAATACTCATAAGACACTGCCAATCTCCTCTAGTCTTATGAAGTATTCTCTACCCAAACAAACACAAACTCAAACTCTTGTGCACCCTTTCAACACAACCAAACACATACCCATATGTTCCCATACATCATACCTATGTGAACCCTCTCAGTCTCCTCTAGTCCACTCACAAACAAATATACACCCATAAGACGTAGAGCCCCAATACTCCTATGCGGTGTCTATCCCACAAAACCCTACAACTCTCTTACATCTTTTTTTCATACCTAACCCTGTAGAGACTTCACCTATTTATAACCATACAAACTTGCCCATTAAGAATCCTTCTCCTCTTAGAATTCTTTTCCTATAAGTCA
Organism: Durio zibethinus; assembly: GCF_047325235.1. Classification (NCBI taxonomy): domain Eukaryota; kingdom Viridiplantae; phylum Streptophyta; class Magnoliopsida; order Malvales; family Malvaceae; genus Durio; species Durio zibethinus. The sequence goes on from NC_143181.1 coordinate 831,270, forward strand.
AACTTGCCTATTAAGAATCCCTTTCCTTTTAGAATTCTTCTCTTGCAAGTCAAACTTACCTATTAAGAATTTTCTTTCTCTTGGAATTCTTCTTTTGCAAGTCTTTTTGTCAATCAAGCAATATCTGACAAATCTCAAACAAATCTCTAACAAATCCCAAACAAATCTCTTATGGGATTTGAGTCAATATTCCCAACAATCTCTACCTTGACTTAAATTCCATTAATCATATGTCTTCATGCTAGACATGCTTGGCTCTACCCGCAATGAAAGTCTCACAATCATCTTCTCTTGTGTCTTCACGCTTCATACAAACCAATCTTCAATCTTAAACTCGAACTCTTCTCTTGAATCGAGCTCCTCTAAGCCTACTTCTTCCCATATCTCAAATCAATCTCTTCTCATATCTTGAACTGTTAACTATTCCCATGTCTCGAACAATCGGCTCTTTCCATATCTTGAATCTTTAACTCTTCTCACGTTTCGAACCTTCAGCTCTGATACTACTTGTTGGGGAACACCACAGCTCTGATACCACTTGTTGAGGATCACCACAGCTCTGATACCATTTGTTGGGCTAAAAGCTTCCAATCCAATCATACCAGCGGAAGCGAAATCAAACAATAAATCAAACACACAAGAGACAATAATTTAACGTGGTTCGGTCCAACTGACCTACATCCACGGATGAGAAACAAGATCCACTAGTTGTAGAAAATTACAAACATACATCATATCATCACCCTCACTCAACAATCAATACTCATAAGACACTCCCAATCTCCTCTAGTCTTATGAAGTATTCTCTACCCAAACAAACACAAACTCAAACTCTTGTGCACCCTTTCAACACAACCAAACACATACTCATATGTTCCCATACATCATACCTATGTGAACCCTCTCAGTCTCCTCTAGTCCACTCACAAACAAATATACACCCATAAGACGTAGAGCCCCAATACTCCTATGGGGTGTCTATCCCACAAAACCCTACAACTCTCTTACATCTTTTTTTCATACATAACCCTGTAAAGACTTCACCTATTTATAACCATACAAACTTGCCCATTAAGAATCCTTCTCCTCTTAGAATTCTTTTCCTATAAGTCAAACTTGCCTATTAAGAATCCCTTTCCTTTTAGAATTCTTCTCTTGCAAGTCAAACTTACCTATTAAGAATTTTCTTTCTCTTGGAATTCTTCTTTTGCAAGTTTTTTTGTCCATCAAGCAATATCTGACAAATCTCAAACAAATCTCTAACTAATTCCAAACAAATCTCTTATGGGATTTGAGTCAATATTCCCAACAATCTCTACCTTGACTCAAATTTCATTAATCATATGTCTTCATGCTAGACATGCTTGGCTCCACCTGCAATGTAAGTCTCACAATCATCTTCTCTTGTGTCTTCATGCTTCATACAAACCAATCCTTAATCTTAAACTCGAACTCTTCTCTTGAATCGAGCTCCTCTAAACCTACTTCTTCCCATATCTCAAATCAATCTCTTCTCATATCTTGAACTATCAACTATTCCCATGTCTCGAACAATCGACTCTTTCCACATCTTGAATCTTTAACTCTTCTCACGTTTCGAACCTTCAGCTCTGATACTACTTGTTGGGGAACACCACAGCTCTGATACCACTTGTTGAGGATCACCACAGCTCTGATACCATTTGTTGGGCTAAAAGCCTCCAATCCAATCATACCAGCGGAAACGAAATCAAACAATAAATCAAACACCAAAAGACAATAATTTAACGTGGTTCGGTCCAACTGACCTACATCCACGGATGAGAAACAAGATCCACTAGTTGTAGAAAATTACAAACATACATCATATCATCACCCTCACTCAACAATCAATACTCATAAGACACTCCCAATCTCCTCTAGTCTTATGAAGTATTCTCTACCCAAACAAACACAAACTCAAACTCTTGTGCACCCTTTCAACACAACCAAACACATACCCATATGTTCCCATACATCATACCTATGTGAACCCTCTCAGTCTCCTCTAGTCCACTCACAAACAAATATACACCCATAAGACGTAGAGCCCCAATACTCCTATGGGGTGTCTATCCCACAAAACCTTACAACTCTCTTACATCTTTTTTTCATACCTAACCCTGTAGAGACTTCACCTATTTATAACCATACAAACTTGCCCATTAAGAATCCTTCTCCTCTTAGAATTCTTTTCCTATAAGTCAAACTTGTCTATTAAGAATCCCTTTCCTTTTAGAATTCTTCTATTGCAAGTCAAACTTACCTATTAAGAATTTTCTTTCTCTTGGAATTCTTCTTTTGCAAGTCTTTTTGTCCATCAAGCAATATCTGACAAATCTCAAACAAATCTCTAACAAATCCCAAACAAATCTCTTATGGGATTTGAGTCAATATTCCCAACAATCTCTACCTTGACTCAAATTTCATTAATCATATGTCTTCATGCTAGACATGCTTGGCTCCACCTGCAATGAAAGTCTCACAATCATCTTCTCTTGTGTCTTCACGCTTCATACAAACCAATCATCAATCTTAAACTCGAACTTTTCTCTTGAATCGAGCTCCTCTAAGCCTACTTCTTCCCATATCTCAAATCAATCTCTTCTCATATCTTAAACTGTCAACTATTCTCATGTCTCGAACAATCGGCTCTTTCCACATCTTGAATCTTTAACTCTTCTCACGTTTCGAACTTTCAGCTCTGATACTACTTGTTGGGGAACACCACAGCTCTGATACTACTTGTTGAGGATCACCACAGCTCTGATACCATTTGTTGGGCTAAAAGCCTCCAATCCAATCATACCAGCAGAAACGAAATCAAACAATAAATCAAACACACAAGAGACAATAATTTAACGTGGTTCGGTCCAACTGACCTACATCCACGGATGAGAAACAAGATTCACTAGTTGTAGAAAATTACAAACATACATCATATCATCACCCTCACTCAACAATCAATACTCATAAGACACTCCCAATCTCCTCTAGTCTTATGAAGTATTCTCTACCCAAACAAACACAAACTCAAACTCTTGTGCACCCTTTCAACACAACCAAACACATACTCATATGTTCCCATACATCATACCTATGTTAACCCTCTCAGTCTCCTCTAGTCCACTCACAAACAAATATACACCCATAAGACGTAGAGCCCCAATACTCCTATGAGGTGTCTATCCCACAAAACCTTACAACTCTCTTACATCTTTTTTTCATACCTAACCCTGTAGAGACTTCACCTATTTATAACCATACAAACTTGCCCATTAAGAATCCTTCTCCTCTTAGAATTCTTTTCCTATAAGTCAAACTTGCCTATTAAGAATCCCTTTCCTTTTAGAATTCTTCTCTTGCAAGTCAAACTTACCTATTAAGAATTTTCTTTCTCTTGGAATTCTTCTTTTGCAAGTCTTTTTGTCCATCAAGCAATATCTGACAAATCTCAAACAAATCTCTAACAAATCCCAAACAAATCTCTTATGGGATTTGAGTCAATATTCCCAACAATCTCTACCTTGACTTAAATTCAATTAATCATATGTCTTCATGCTAGACATGCTTGGCTCTACCCGCAATGAAAGTCTCACAATCATCTTCTCTTGTGTCTTCACGCTTCATACAAACCAATCCTCAATCTTAAACTCGAACTCTTCTCTTGAATCGAGCTCCTCTAAGCCTACTTCTTCCCATATCTCAAATCAATCTCTTCTCATATCTTGAACTGTCAACTATTCTCATGTCTCGAACAATCGGCTCTTTCCACATCTTGAATCTTTAACTCTTCTCACGTTTCGAACCTTCAGCTCTGATACTACTTGTTGGGGAACACCACAGCTCTGATACCACTTGTTGAGGATCACCACAGCTCTGATACCATTTGTTGGGCTAAAAGCCTCCAATCCAATCATACCAGCGGAAGCGAAATCAAACAATAAATCAAACACACAAGAGACAACAATTTAACGTGGTTCGGTCCAACTGACCTACATCCACGGATGAGAAACAAGATCCACTAGTTGTAGAAAATTACAAACATACATCATATCATCACCCTCACTCAACAATCAATACTCATAAGACACTCCCAATCTCCTCTAGTCTTATGAAGTATTCTCTACCCAAACAAACACAAACTCAAACTCTTGTGCACCCTTTCAACACAACCAAACACATACCCATATGTTCCCATACATCATACCTATGTGAACCTTCTCAGTCTCCTCTAGTCCACTCACAAACAAATATACACCCATAAGACGTAGAGCCCCAATACTCCTATGGGGTGTCTATCCCACAAAACCTTACAACTCTCTTACATCTTTTTTGCATACCTAACCCTGTAGAGACTTCACCTATTTATAACCATACAAACTTGCCCATTAAGAATCATTCTCCTCTTAGAATTCTTTTCCTATAAGTCAAACTTGCCTATTAAGAATCCCTTTCCTTTTAGAATTCTTCTCTTGCAAGTCAAACTTACCTATTAAGAATTTTCTTTCTCTTGAAATTCTTCTTTTGCAAGTCTTTTTGTCCATCAAGCAATATCTGATAAATCTCAAACAAATCTCTAACAAATTCCAAACAAATCTCTTATGGGATTTGAGTCAATATTCCCAACAATTATATACAATTACGGTTCCTTTTTTTCAACGAATATCAGATAATTACTCTCCGAAACCACACATCTGTAATTGCTCAACTTTGTCCGCTTTTCAAACATGTGACACAGAAACATGAGAGAACAAGAGAGGATGACAACTGACAGGGTATTGTATTTCTGTAAGCCACTTAGTTGGTTGATTTGATGCACTCATTTACAATGACTGGGGGAAGTAAGATCAGGAAAATAATAAACGATTCTAAATATAAGTAAATTTTTAACTTAATACATATCTGTAATCCATAATTGCTTTATTGTCTGGGAAAAAAAGGTTCGGCCTCTATTACTAAGAAAACTCGAATATTATATCTATGATGATCCGAGTTACTCGATCCAAGTTGCGCCCAACACCTTAGCCACGAAGCTATACCTGTCAGCGGCTTCATCTATCTGCAGCGTAAAACTTCATAAAGTAAATATAGTTCAGGGACCGATGATGGCTAATAGATGATATGGCTGATAAAAGTGGTTACCAATTTATGTGTTGGACGTCCATATCCATGTCCGGCCTTACACTCAATGCGTCCGATAATCGGTTTAGTCTGGGGACTATTCTCCAAGCTCGTACACAGAACATATTGCATTGTCTGAAAAGAACAAAGAAACCGAGTACCTTTTCAAACAGCAAAATTATAGGAGGAAAGGAAGTAGGAAAGAGAGGAGGGAGAAAGAATATGTGTGAGGAATTTCAAGAGCTTGCTATGCAGGTGTATCAAACAAGTAAAACCAGAACGCCAATTGACGAGGAACTTACTGCCAACATCTTCAATGAATGTGATGGAACGACACGATCATCATGATCTGCGGTCAATAGCATGGTGGATGGATATTGTGACAGCTCACCAGGATGTTTCTCCCATGGTCTCCTTACATTATGTAATGGTGAGTACCTTGGAAAGAGAAGGTAAACTCAACAGTTAGTCCTACGTACAAAACCTTGTCAGAAGGTAATTCACAACCTCCAGTCATCTGTAAATGGGTAATAGAAATTTCGACTTACTTGATAAGCCATTGGAACTCTTCTTCTTTGTCAGAACAGCCAAAATCACAAGTCCAAGCATGGCCTTCAAAACAAAATTTTAATCAAAATATAGCAGTGAACTTTTAATTATATCAAAATAAAGAAGATAAAACACACAAACCAATAGTGAACTTGTGAAATCGCAGCATGTCCATCACACCAACATGAGCCAGAGCACAACCGAAAAGTTCAGGTCTCTGCCAAAAAGAAGAAATGGGATTTTTGTTGTTTTAACATTCTCTGATAATGAAAAACGATAAAGCCAAGGGGAGAAAAAGTTTTGTTATGCAAACTTGATTTATGGAAGCCCCAACTAGAAGCCCACCATTACTTGCCCCTTCAATACATAATTTTCCGGGCCGAGTATACCCAGAAGTTATTAGATACTCAGCAGCAGAAATGAAGTCATCAAAGCAAGTTTGCTTCTTGGATAAGGCGCCAGCTTTGTGCCATTCCTCTCCATACTCTCCACCGCCATGAATGTTTGCGATGCAGAAAAAGGCACCAAGATGCCTAGCAAGCACAATACGACTAACACTAAATGATGGTGTCAGACTGACGTTAAATCCACCATATCCATACAGCAAACATAGGTGTGATCCATCCATATTAATATCCTTCTTGCCAACAATGAACATTGGAATCTTGGTGCCATCCTTACTAGGCACGAAAACCTGAAACGGAATAAAAAGGAAAATAAGATAACATACCAACGGCAGAACAACCAAGTTAGAAAGAGGTCACCAACTAAAGTAGAGCAGCAATAATCACCTGATTGATTTTGAAATTGGAGCGATCAAATCCAGGCACACTAATTTCACGAAATATCTTCATTTCTGGAAACTCAATTCCTAAGTTGCACTGGTATATAATACCAGGAGTAAGAAAGCTAGTAAAACCGATGAAAGCCGTACTGTCTTCACGACGAGCAGAAATCCTATAAACAGTTCCTATCTCAATGGGCAACTTATGCAGCATGGAACCTGTTTTCAAATCCCTCACTTGGAGCACATATTTCACATCACTCAGATAGCTCACAATCATCTGATTTCCATTTACAGCACATGCTGATTCAAGCACATCTTTATCATCCTCTGGAATAACATCAATCCACTTACTGGGTTCCTTCAGATCTACTCGAACTAATTTATATTTTGGAGCACCTTTGTTTGTCATGAAAGTAAACGATGAATCATCATTAGCAACGGAAATATATTGCGCATCGAATTGATCTATCAACTTAACAAACGGGAGTGGGCCATTGCTTCCCCTAAAACCTTCAAGACCTTCAGGAAGTGCAGACATGTCGCAGTGGTACAGTTTATTAACGGGGCCACAACCCTCATCAATATACAAGAGAAGATACTACACGATAGCATTCAGAAGGAAATTGAAACAAATTAATGGAAAGACATCAGCATTCCATCAAATTGGACCTACATAGAAAAATGCTTAAAGATCAACTTACCCTCCCATCATCCGTCACTCTTCCACTGAACATGTGCTTAGGATTTTCAGGATCTCTCCAGCATAAAATGTCTTCAGTTTGATTTGCACCAAGGAAATGATAGTATAACTCATGATTAACGTTAGCACTAGTTTCTATCCCAGCATCAAGGTTTTCTCCATCTCTGCATCATAATAATAGAATTAGTATAGTTAATAAAAGATACTAGTCCTTCAGCCCATGAAAGATGTAAACCAAATCTAGAACAAAAATTCTAACATGCCATGATAGATGCAATTCTTTCAATAGATGAGAAACCAAGTCAGATTATTAGGTTAAACAACTTTACTAGGATAGACAGCATATGAGAAAACATGACAAGATCATTAACAAGTCAATATCTGACAGAATCAGAGGACAGAGAGATATTTCCAAGAAATAGAGCATAAAGTTTGCAGTAATTTAGTGAAAGATGAGTATGAAGTAACAATAAAAGTGAAGCTTTGTTTTGGGTTTGAGTTCAAGTACATTACTTGAACTTACTCAAAAAGATTGTGTTTCTATTTGCTCGATTTCTCAAATACTCTATACAGAAACAAACTTACACAGCGTTGGAAAACATTACACTTTAGTTCATTAACACGATCTTTTTCCTACTAAAAAAAATTTTTATACTACTGCTTACTTGGGCACTGGATAGCGGCTATAGAAAAACCCTTTGCTATCATGTGTCCAGCTGATATCCGAAAACTTTATCTGAATCATAAGCAGAAGATATTACTGTGAGTTCATGTTGAACAATAGTGAATAGACTCTTCACCACTAATGCGCAACAACTCACCCATGATAAACTATCAGGCTCCCCTGTTTTATCCTCAACTCGCATTACTTTAATCGTCACCCAATCACTTCCACTCGAACTAAGCCCGTAAGCCAAGTACTTGGCATCCTCACTAACAGAAAGCGCCTTTAAGGAAACTGTTCCATCCTCACTAAGGGTGTTGGGGTCAAACAAGACCTTTGGTTCTCCATGTAAACCATCCTGAATCCAATTGGCGGAATAAAAAAATAGCATGAATGCGCTGCTAAGCATTAAAAAAAGTGCTACTACTACCATTTTTATTGAGTTTTTTTTTCTGGCAAACCTGCATAAAAAGGACGTTTTGTGCTTGGAGCCCGGTGTTATGGAAATAAAAATATTTATTGCCTCGCTTAAACGGCACGGTGTAGCGTGGATGATCAAAGAGGTTTGTGATTTTCTTGTGAAGTTGACCCCTTATCTCGCACTTTTCAAGCACTGATTCTGTCAGAGCAACCTGTTTCTGTACAAACTCCTTTACTTCTTCAGCATCAGAATCTTCAATCCTATATGTAAATATTACAAGAAAAAAAACGAATTACTATATAAACTAAGCAAAGCACAATGTCCAGAAACAAAACAAAATGAAGGAAAAACTTTTGTGAATTTCCACCAAAAAAAGAGATTTGAGACAAAGTGAATTTGGATTACCATCGATAAGGATCAGCCACCTTAACACCATGATAATCATCAACCACAGACAGGTCCCTGCGAGCTATAGGATACTGCAAAGTGCCTAAGGGCTCCTCCAAGAAACCGAGAGAACCCATGAATACAGAGCTTGAACCTGGCAAATAAAACTACTTAGAAGTTGGAAGAATTAATCGTCGAAGGTGTTTTTCGCCTATAGACAAATTTATTTATAAGGCAGGCGCTTAAACCGGAATGTGTGATAGATGAAGTCATCTTAAGCCATTTCTTGAGGAAGTTGTTGGCACTGTGGGTGTTTTGGGGATATTACGCCCTTAAGTTGTCGTCATTGTGGCTCTAATATGTTGCCATATTTTAAAATTTTCCACTCCTGGTTGATTGGAAATTTTTTTAAAATTTTCTTGGTCTCCTGTCCTTTTAGGCTACGGTAGCAACTGCCAACTAGCAATTTGACTTGTCTGTCTTATGACTTTCAAGATAAATGTTTTCAAGACTTTGAGCTACTCTACAAATTTTTTCCTTGAAGTTTGAACTCAAAGGATTTTGATTTCCAAGTTACTTCTTCTGCCAGAGAAATCTATATAAGATGAATTTAAAGTCAGAAGCTCGTTTAAAAGGACTCTGACTTCTACTTTGATTTGCTAGGCTTCCCACTAATTAGGAGGAGCCGCAGGATGAGCATATGATTTTTCTGTTGAAATCTAGCGGGTTCTGGTCCTCAGTAACTTTTCTCAAACTCTCTGCTTTGATTTGTATTTTGAAGAAAAACGATTCCTTGGGGCGGGGGATGACAAGATTTTGCTATCAAATTTTATGTAAAAAAAAATATTTTAACTTGTGAGGTCTTACAAATATGATTATTACATGTTTTCAACAAAATAAAACATCAAGTTTTATTTTAATATGCTTGAAGCAGAATTCTCAAAGGAAAAACTTGCTTGTCTTTTGTTCATGAAAACGCTATATAACTTCCAAAACTTTGTATGAATTTGAATGAGAAATACAACAATATATATATATATATATATTAGGTTTTAGCTTTTCTAGAAGAAAGAAACAAATCATAAATTCAGTGATGGATTAAAAAGTGTTCTCTTGTAATATATATATATATATATATATATATATAATCTACAAATCTACCACTTCTATCATAAAAAGTGTGTCAACGGATTTTTTTTTTTTTTAAGGATGTCCATGAATATCTTTCCACACAAGGTGGATCCATCTCTCCACAAATTATTTTTTAGTTTGGTCAATCACAATAATAAAAGATCTGGTTAACAGATCAATTAAAATTTGTTAAAAAATATATTTTTTAAAGAATATGTCACCTATAATCATTAAATTATAATTAATAAATTAAAATTTAAAATTATATGGGATCTATTAAAATTTTATATGAAACCTACACATTTGATAAACAAGTATATAATTTTTTATTATAAATGAATAATAGAATGATTATAATAAAAAGAATTATAAGTGAAATGTAATTTCGTTTTAAGTTTAAAATACTATTTTGCAAAAGAAAGTTAAGTTTAATACATTATTTTTTACCAAGTTCAATAAAAAACAATGAATTAATTATAAGTTTTTTTCCTTAAATATAATAGTCATTAATATTTTTCAATAATTAATAAGGAATCTCATGTTAAGGTCCTGCTGAAGCAAATTGTTGCATTTCATAGTCAGCAGGTGATGGGATTGGGCCTTGATGAATTGGAAACTGGGAAGCAGGATATGTTGGTGCAATAAAGTGTGTAGTTCTGGCGATAAATGTCGTCAAGGCTGTCAACGAATAGGTGTTATTTCCTGTTTTAATTATTCAACAATAAAGTAACATCATCCACAACTCTCTGTCAAATGGAAAAATACTACGTGGACTTTAATATGGATCTTAAGCAGGACAAATCTTCTTCTAAAATTAGTATGAAAAAATATTGTTAAATGAACCAATTAAACACCTTGAAAACTGAATCAAGTCACAATCAGCTCATTCATATCTTTATTTGATGAGTTTTTTAGTCTCAAATTATAAACATAATAATAGAGTAATTGGTAATGGAGCATGGACCAAGATTTACTTGTTCAAGTCTACATTTATGACTTGCAAAAGCAATCCCAGTGAATACTACAAAATTTATTTTTGTAGAACTAACTCAAACAAACTATCCATATCAAATTAAATCCATCAAAATAAAATAAAAAAATGCATTAAAAAAATATAAACCAAATCAAACAGTACAATTTAAAATTAAATTTCAATTTTCCTTTTTTTTTTTTTTTTCAATCCTAACATTAACCTGCACTACATTCCCATTAACACCCTCGACCAAAGCCCCATCCTGCAATTAAACCACGACACTCATGAAATGTGAGCGCGTGGTAACCCATCTCCAAAATCGGTGCGAAACCGGTGCGTGCTAGTCACCGTCCATGAACCAACCTGGGGGCGTTCATCACCCGCCAATTAAAAACAGAAACCGCCACTGTTCCGTTTGTGGGGACTGGTAAATGCAAACGGCAATATGAAAGCCAATGCCAAAAAAAGAAACAGAGCATAGTTTCCTTTGAAGGCTTTTTTTTCTTTCTCTCTTTTCAACTCCACTCTACTCTCTGCTGATGGTAACCATTACTTCAACGGAAAAAGAAAATCTTATGGTCCCGTAACGCTGGCAATGATTTGATAAACTTTTGGAAGTTTGTCGAGCAATTGATCTTGAAGAATGGGGAGCGTTTCGTCCGAAGAAGGTTTCCATCAAATAAGTGACCGGTCCGAGAGTTACAGTTTGACCGCCGACGTGAGCGAATCTGAGAGCTCAAGTCGGTTTTCATGTCGTCATTTTGACCAGCATGATGGTTCGAGTTCTTTGACCTCTTCGCCGCTCGCGGGGCCAGAGTTCTTTGATGGTTCTGGTTTTACGGCGCGGGTTCCTGTGATGTTACCGGTTGTCGGTGGTAGACACGTGGTCATTCCTGCGAAGAAGGCGGTGGAACCAGAAGCCAACATGTCCGGTGAGTATATTAGCACTTACTAAATCGAGAGTTGAATTTGTTGCTTTGTTGAAGGTCTGGACGAAATTTTTGTTAATAACGGTGAAGACCGAAGGCTTTGAGTCGAACATTTGCTGCATTTGCTAGCCTACTTAGTTACTGACGGTTGAATAGATCTGTTATCTATTTTGATCTCTTAAAGCTCTGTTTGGTTGCATAGTTTTCCGTTGGTTATTTCGCTTTAACTATATACTATAAAGCAGCAGCGGGTAAATAGGGAAAATGTAAGGCTAGAATTCTTTTCTCTCCAAGTTTTCTGGTTCAAAGCGCAAACAAAGTCTAATAAACTGAAATGGTCTTTTGCAGATTCTGAGTTGACTTTGTTATTCATCTTTGTTTTATTTGGATTAGTTGTGTTTCAAGTATTATTGATGTTACTGCAGAAGTAGATACGATGAAGGAAAAGTTTGCTAAACTTTTGCTTGGAGAAGATATGTCAGGTGGAGGGAAAGGAGTTTGTACTGCTCTTGCCATCTCCAATGCCATTACAAATCTTTCTGGTTAGTTCTTTAATCTGCATGTCATTTTTTGTTTTAGTTTATTTTGATTCGTCATTAACAAGAGGTTGAAATCTAAATCAATTTCGTATTTTTTGAAGCTTCTGTGTTTGGGGAACTATGGAAGTTAGAGCCATTATCACCACAAAGGAAGTTGATGTGGTGTAGAGAGATGGACTGGCTTTTGTGTGTAAGTGATTCCATAGTAGAACTTAAACCAGCATTGCAAGAGTTCCCAGGTGGGGGAACCTTAGAGGTTATGGTGGCCCAGCCACGCTCTGATCTATATGTAAACCTACCAGCGCTCAAGAAACTTGATGCAATGCTGCTAAGCATTCTTGATCGCTTTCATGATTCTGAGTTTTATTATGCTGATCGTGGGGTAGTTATTGCTGATATTGATGAAATTGAGACATTTGCCTCGTCTTCATCTTCTGGAAGGCCTTCTGTTAGACAGGAAGAGAGGTGGTGGCTCCCATTTCCTAAAGTTCCTCCTCCTGGTTTATCTGAAGATACAAGGAAGAGATTGCAGCAGTGTAGGGAATGTACACACCAGATCCTTAAGGCTGCGATGGCAATTAACAGCAATGTGTTGGCTGAGATGGAAATCCCAAATGCTTACTTGGACAGCTTGCCCAAAGTATGGAGACTGTGCTCTATATTATACAAAATTATTCCATGTGGCATGAGATAAAATATAGCGAGATGACAATGGATATCAGATGGGGAATCCATGAGACAAACTGTGTCTAATATTCATGCATTATCATGTTTCTGAAGTGCGTATTTATCAACTCACCATGCAGCTTGACTGATTAACTTTAGGAAGCTTATTATTGGTCATGCATCTCTTTGTTTCCATTTTTCTTCTTTGTGGGTTTCAGTGTCCTAATATATATATTTTGAATTTTTTTGCTTGTCTTCCAGTCTGGAAAAGATTGTTTGGGTGAGATCATCTATCGTTTCTTAACTGCTGACCAGTTCTTCCCTGAGTGTCTTCTTGATTACTTAGACCTGTCGTCAGAATACACTACTCTGGAAATGGCAAATAGGATTGAGGCTTCTGTGCATATTTGGAAACAGAAATACTTGAAAAGGCATTCAGTTCGTGCAAAGGTTGGAAAGTCATCATGGGGTGGCAGGGTTAAGGGTTTCGTTGGTGACATAGACAAGAGTAAGGTTCTAGCTCAGCGGGTTGAGACACTCTTACAGAACTTGAGGCTACGGTTTCCAGGTCTTCCTCAGACTTCTTTGGACATGAGCAAGATTCAGCATAACAAGGTAGTTCCTCTTAGCATGAATTAGTATTGAAAGCAATGTAGTTCTTGTGCACTATAACTTGTTTCCATCAATGACGTGTGTCTATATTCTTTAATATGTCCGTATGATTTAATATTTATCCAGAAGTAGGGAAAACAACGATCTGTTTGAATATCAATGCTGTTTGAACGGAGTCGAAGATGCATATAATTTGGAAGTATGGAGCTAACTGTTTTGGATGAAATTGACAATGTGGCATGCATCCTTAGGTAGATAAAACGAAGGAGTGCTGTTATAAATTATATGCTCCTTTTTTTTTTCTTTTTCGTATTGTTTTTCATCTTCCTTTGTTTGCCTAAAATGCTGTAATATGCTAAAGGTAAAGGGATGAAAATAAAATCCTTCATATTTTTAGGATGTAGGACAATCAATTCTTGAGAGCTATTCTAGAGTCATGAAAAGCCTAGCTTTCAACATAATGGCAAGGATTGATGATCTGCTACATGTGGACGATGCCACAAAACAACGTGCAGCAGAGGAGTCAATGTCTCTTCATGACCATGGGCGATTTGGTTTTGCTCTTCATAAGCAAAGGCAGATATCACCCGCTCCTTTCTTATTTCAACATGCTCCTTCTGGGACTCAATGTGCAATGAGAGCATCCGACTCTTCAAATGAAATAGGTGAAAGCCCTCGTAGGAGGATTTATCATCGTTTAAATAATGGCAATCCGAGAGACCCACTGGACGGATCACTAGAAAGGCTAGCGTTCTGATAAGTGGAAGGAATGACCTCTTGCATCACCAATCTGAAAACCTCAAAAAGGTTGTGGTACTAGTTCTGGATAAAGATCGAGAGAGATAGCTTATACCATCACATCCCGCTGGAAGCTGATTTGTCCTCCTGAGCGGTAGTGAAGACGATTAGATTGAATCTTTTGCATATTCCTTTATATGATTAGACAAACAAAGTAGAGATTTTTCTGACACTCGGATATTAGTTAGGCTGAATCTCTTTAAAGTGTCACCATTGTAGCAGGAACTACTATTTTTTTTTTCTGTTGCAGTTGCAGGAGTAGAGAAGTATATCATACATAAACAACCAGAACTTGGCCTTAGCGGTTGGGATAAATTCCAAGGTTTGAATCCCTTTTGCCTCGTTGGACTTCCTCATATTATATGTATAAAAAAAAAGTAGAAAACTATTATGTTCACCCCAGGCCATATTTTCTCCTTGAATTAATTCCCAAGATTTCTCTTTGCACTTTAGATGTGTGAGCAAACATCATAGGATTATTACCTAACCAGGGCAACCTTTTCAAAGGAAAATGTGTGTATATAAATATATATTTATCAGTGGAAGACTGCTGGAGAAAATGTGGCAATGGGATCGAAGAATCCAGTGCATATTTTCTTTCAATTTCTGCCGAAACATTGACGTTGAACAAAGTAGAATGGAAATGGAAATCTTTTATCTCATATTGAATTCTTAAAATTGGAAGAAGAGAAATGAAAAACCATTGGATCTGTGACTGTTAATAGGGCGGATCAACTTCCGCACAATCTCAGGAAGATGAGGCTTTGGGCTTTGCAAGCTACTGGATAACCTACACTCAAAATGAACTGCACCCAATCTCAACCACCTAACCTGCTTGTGCGTGGCCCAAACTGGCCTTTGATTTGTCTGTTATAAGTTTTAAGGGCCCAACTCTCCATTGCTGCAAAGAAGAATGCAACTCTTAAATACATTGGCAATTTTTTATGTTCCATATGAATTTCTACAACACAACTTGAAATTTTACTAAGAAATTTTAAAATATTCATCCAAAATTTATATTTGTTTTAAAAAAAGGTATTTCTAGTTTCTTCTTATTTATTAATATGATTTCTCAAACTATATTTTTTAAACCTTAATTTTTCAATCCGATCACAAAGTCGAGCTAGCTTGAATGGAGTAAGTCCTTCCTACACAACACTATTTAAAGATTTCCGCACTTAATTTTTTTAAAAATTTTTTTAATCTTATCTAAATGTTTTTAGAAAAACAGTCAATAAATATTATTGAACATAAATAAAACAAGTAGTAATTTCGTAGACACGTACATTTGTTCTTTAATTACTTTTGTGATAGAGAGAGACGTGCTATTAATTCCATCAGATGGTGAAGTTATAATTGCCCCTTGATTCAGGGTCCAGAGGAACCAAAATGAAGGAAAGGAGATTTTACTGGTGAAAATGAACCCTAGATGCATACTTTTTGCAGGAATCAACCCCAAAACTAACCGGGAGGAAAAAACAAGGAAATCTAAAAACAAACACCTCTGAATGTAACGGTTCTCATTCGTTTTGAGTATCATTGAAGTCTTTTTATTCCCTTTTATTTAAGTCGTTACTCTCGACCAAAATTCTTGACTCATTGACTCAAAGCAATTGCATAAGCAGTAAATAGTGGGTAGGCAATAGGCAGTCAATGATTGTCCACTGGCTCCACCACTATTAAGCTCTAGATCGCCGATGACATGCCAGGGTCCAGCCACCTCCGCAGTATCGCTCCCAGCTTGTCCAATATCCTCCATTCTCGAAAGCTCATGAAAATCAATGAAGTATAGACCTGATGAAACTATCACAAATCACAAAAAATTGGTTAACTACTATCAAAATCCCATTTCGCTCTTTGATTTACTCTCCCATTTTCAAAAACAAAAAAGCTCAATAATTTACCATCATAGTTCAGAGATGAAAGGAAAGAATAAGCTAAAGATTAAAAAAAAAAAAAAAAAAAAAAAAAAGAGAATTAAAGGACTGAAAAAATCGCCGTTCGGTTACCACAATTGAATTTGGTGATCATATGTTCATCCACACGCAAGGCAAAGGCCCGTGGGTTCACTTTTTTTTTTCCTGTTTGAATTTAACAATTAATTAATAGTATTATTAGCATTTCAATCGTAAGGCTACGTACATAAGGGTTTGGGAGAGTGATTTAATGTATACAGTACTATAGGGCTGCCCTAAAACAAAAAAAGCTTCCCCTACAGATTTAATTAATACTACTAGCTAGTAATAAAATAATAGATGACTGACATTGTGAAATTGGTGGCAATCATGCATAAGGCAAAGAACATAAAAATCTTTTTGCTTTGATTGTAATCTGATATCTGATAATCAACATTTTTATATACAATAAAAGTATCAGCCAGCTGTTTCAAAAAACAAAAAGTTTAATTCAAAATTTTCAATGGAGTCATCATTTGCGTCTCATGAAACTCTGACAAAATCTTCTTGTTTCTGTCCTTTCTTTTTTTTAGGATAATTATGCAATTTCGGCCCTTTTGTTTTAAAGGGTTGCTTGAATTTTGATTATTAATTCACAAATCCTTCTACTTTACGAATGGTTGTAATCATGGATCTTTCCCAACTAAGATGCATACAAGAACAGTAGGCATCACATAAAACCCTACACAGAATAGAACACGATATATATAGAAGTACTGAGCCAAACAAAAAGAGAAGTAAGCCTTCACGTATTATTAGATGGTTGGGAAATGAAGCACAAAGAGTAGAAAATTAATATGTAAAAAAGAAAAAACTAGCTAAGGTTTTCAATTAGAAATCAAAGCTTCAAAGGAGATCTAGAATATGACCAGATAAGAAACAGAAGGCTATGCATGACGTTGCTCAACCCCTCAGACCTCAGTAGTCAGTACATAACTGCTGACAATCAAACCCTGCAGACATCAGAAGAATGATGGAAATAACAAATAGAGAGTAAATTTTTCTTCACGCTATTTTTTTCATAATCCTTCTTGTAAAATGAAATAGGGATCAGAAGCTGCCATAACGTGATCAATCTCTTCACTGGAAAAAATAGCATAAAACATAGTAAAACTGTAGAAAATCGAATGAAGATAGCCATAAGGAAATGCGTGGTTTTTACCTGAACCATTATCAGAGGGAGGGAAAGGCTGGAAGAAATGCATCATAAATCACAAGGGTTTTACAAAGAGAAGCCAACAGAGCCCACTTGGCAATATGCCCACCTCCATGAAAGATCAGAGGGGGAAAGAAAGGGCTTTTTCCATGATGGGAGGTGGACAGAATGCCAATAAACTCTGTCAGAAGCCCTTTGCAAAACCCCCATGAAAGAAAAAACCGGTTCTTGTATTCGCCACTGAATGACACGCAAAACACGCACACGGGGAGGAAGAGAAGAGTGTTAATGACAACAAGACAAGCCTGAGATTGGAGTAGGAGCTGATGGGTTCTCCCTTTTAAGATACAATGAAAGAAGAACAGTAAATAAGAGAGAGAGAGAGAGAGAGAGATATGGTTGTAATAAATTAAGGAGGGAGTAGAAGAAGAGGCGGTTTCAGACTAAAAAGACGGATAAATATAATCAGATTGGATGGTTCATTCCCCTGTAGGGGGGCATATTTAGAAGCATATGGTTTTTCTCTTCTCTCCTCTTCCCTTCCCCTCGTTACTGGTGAACAACCCAACTTTCCCTTCAGTCTTTTCTTGCGTTCCTCATCTCACCTCAACTAGTCCCCCCACTCTTATCACCCCCTCGTTTCTGCCGAACACACCCTCATAATACACCAACCCACTCACTCTCTCTTTCTCTCTCTGAAGAAAAAAGGGCTTTGTTTAGAGGCATCTTGGTTAGTATCAAACCAAATAATGACAAAACTAGAGAAAAATCGGTTTCATATTATAGCAGCTTTGTTTAAAGGAAGACATTGGTTTTGCTACAAGATTATGATCACAACCGCTTCATCCGTTAGAGGGCGATGGGGTCCTGGACATCTGTCACCTCCCATGAGCAGGAGATGAACAGGCAAGTATTTTTACCCATGGGGATTGAATTGAACTATCGAAGGCATGGACAGAGAACTAATTGAGCATAATTAGTGGCTTCAATGATATGTCTATAGTTAGAGCAACTAAAACTTTCAATTTATAGTTGTTTGTGTCAAGCTACAATCTTATATTATTTTTGAAAAAATAAGAAAAAAAGGTAGTAAGAGGTAAAAGTAGAGAATATTTTTTATGTTTACATTGTGAGATCGGAATGAAAATAATAAAGATATATAAAAATAATATGAATTTGTATTAATGCTGTTTAGACCTTTATGTTTATAGATAAATAATGGGATATTATTAGGGGACAACAAGAATAGTGCTGAGCTAATGTGGCATTAGATGTGTTAGATCGACCTAATATATCAAGTCAACATAAATGATAGAAATATATCTGATTGTCTACTAAAAGCTTCTAACAAAAAAAAGACACTATACCTTTTTAACCACTAAACGTCCTAACATCCTATCCTTCCATCAAGTAGTTTAAGTATCACACCATTGGATGTATGATCAATACGTTCTATGTGGATTAGGTAGGTAAAGGAAGATGATGTGAAAATTGGTTATTCGAAGTCGACATCATGGGGGAAATCAATATTGAAAGATAAATAGCCTTGCGTCATGTTTCGACTTGGTGAGGATCTAATCTCGCACATATGTCTTGAGTTGAGTGCATAGCCAGTTTGAAGGTTGCCGATAGAGGTAAGAAAAAAATCGAGAAATTCAAAAATTGATTAAAAACTGTAGTGTTCGATTCGATTTGGTTCGATTTGGATCGAATCAATTTTTTTCTTATTTGGTTCAAATCAAGTTCAAATATTAAATGTATATATTAAGTTCTGATCAAATTTCGAATTGAGAGATAAAAAGTAAAAAAAAAATCAAATCAAATTGAATTATATATTTTTCTTAGTTTTTATATATTTTAAATTTTTATAAAATAAAAATAATAATTTTATATCAAAATCTACTTAAATATATTAAAAATTTATATTAAAATAATATATAAAAATTAAAAAATCGAATCAATAAAATTCAGTTTGGATCGAATGAAGGTTTGGTTCAGATTCAAATTGGATTTTAAATTTTCATAATATTATACAATATTTGAAAAAATTGAACTGTTATCACCTCTAGATGTCGAGGTGTTAATTGTTTAGAATGGTCCGAGATAAATGGTGGAGTTCATCTGGTCAATGTAAGACTTATGTTTTATTTCGAGAGTTTGGATTCAAGTATCTATTTTGAATTTTAATGATAAATTGGGCATCTGATCTGTCCCATGAGGTTGTCTAATCTAGCCAATGTGACCTAAGATTCGTTCGATTTGACTATATTAAATGAGAAAAAAGGTCGTCTGAGCTAAAAAATTTAAAAAGGGAAGAGGAAAAGATATTTTCTCATCTTCACTCTGACACGTGGCTTCATTTTTCACCTTTGCTTTCTTTGCTCTTAGTCCAATTTGAATTTTTAGATCTTAAAAGCTTTTCGACCTTAAAGTTTTCTCAACTTTCTTTGATATGTATTTTTAACCATATTTTCTAGTATAAGTTCTAGGGAAGCCAAGAGTTTCAGGGTAGAACCTAGGGAAGGTCAACTCGAGCAGGACGATGACGATCTGATTCCATCTTTCATCAAGAATTGTAATTGTGTAAAGATGGCATTTTGGTTTTACTTGATGTACAAGGAAAGACAGCGATAAAACAAAAAACATGCTTGGGTAAGAGGATAACAGGTCTTAAGCACAGAGAAATTGTGTGCTCATATAGATTTTAATTTACAAAATCCATCATTTTTGCTCATCTCTCAAGTCGATCCATTTTTTATAGTTAGACTTCTTTTATCTTCGACTGTTTCCCCTTCTAGGGTTCAATCTCATCAATTTTTTCTAATTCTGCTCTTTCTCCTATCATTGTTTCTGTCATCACTTTTATTCCCTTTCAGTAAGTTCTTATTGAGATTAATTTTTCTCTCAAACGGTCTTTTTTCTCTCAAAGGGTCTTCACCTCGTTTTTTTTTCTCCTGGAGTTAAGTTGCTTTCAGCCATGATTTAGCCTCGAAATCCTGTTCTTGTTCAAGAGTTAGAGTGTCCTAACGGTGAAGATTCTGAAAATAAAGAGGGTTACATGGAGGAACAGGAAAAAAAGAGTACCTCGACTGAAAAAAGTGACGACGAGGAAAGAAATGCTATAAAGCAAGAATAACTAGTCGAGGTCCCTGTATATACTCCCTGTGACCTCAATATGATCTCTAAAAATGTGATGAGCGAACTAAAGGGTAGGATAAATCTTAAAGACTGTCTTAACATGTGTTTAGCTTATTATATTCGGGTTTTAACGATAATTTTTTTCCCAAAAAGGGATACAGTATAATAATATCAAACTTTTTAGATCTGATCATTGATAAACTAAAGCCACATCGATTCTTAGTATATTGGGATTCCTTCATGGTTTGTCTAAGGTTTTCACTTCATTTTTTGTTTGTTTCAATTTTTAATTCTTATAATTTGACTATCACTCAGCTCATTTTTAACTCTTTATTCCAACTCTGTATGATACATAGTTGCTTTCATTATTCTTTGTCAACATCTAAGCATTTTTTCTTCTATTTTAAATTTTTTTTTATTAAAATGTACCCTAGTGATAAGAGATGGTATTATGTAACAGCTTGACCAAATAAAAAATTATTTGTTGATTATCCAAACTTAATAAAGAATCAAAAGTTACTCTTCTTTTGATTTCAAAAATAAAAAATAAATAAAGATGTATGACCGAGATTGAGAGCATTATTGAGGTCGAGGCATGAAAAATAACAAATGTGTTTGACGTTTTATGGATGCATCGATGGCTCTCTCCATCTTGGATCTATCAAATTGGGATAAATAATGAAGTATACTCGTAGGGGTAGTTCGTTATTAATGCTCACAGTTGACCTCTCTTGAAGTAATAAATAAGATGAAGTATTGCGGTAAGTTTAAAATAATCTCGTAAGATTTTATTTTAACGTAATTTTTATCTAACCGTTAGCTTGATTTTGTAAAGATGTTCACCAACGATGACTTTTACTTCGACTTGTACCAACATGCCCCCAGCCTAAAAGAGGCCAAAAGAAAATCCAGTTTGAGGCTCTATCTCGTGGGGGGATAAGGTTGTAAACCCTTTAGCGCATCATTTTCCAGTAGCCCAGAAGAAAAAAGCTAGGGTTAGTCAGGATCTCTCCTTAATACAAGCATTTCTTTTTATCAAAAAATAAAGGGTAGAGGTTTTCTCTTCCTCCTTAAAGAACCTCTAAACCAATTTAAGGCCCAACTCAAAAAAGATCTTTACAAGGTTATAATATGCTCATATCGATGGATCTACCAAAAACCTCGACATGGTAAAGAAGTTTTACAAGGTCGTGATCTCTTATTTTGGTAAGTACTACCTGATTTCAACTCGACTTTATCATTGTCTTTCATTTTGCTAAATTTGAGTTCATTTTATACAGTCCAACAAAAATTTTCAACTTAGCCACTTGACAATACCAGTCAGGTTCTCTACCACACCTACATTGGAATGACCCACCTATTGAAAGTTAAAAAGGATATGGTTGTATTGGCTGAAGAGCACAAGAAAAGCTCGGACGCTTTAGGTATTGTTAGGTCTAGCTTCAACACATCCCATAAAAAAGAGACTAAGCAAAGAAAAATGAATGATGAGCTGATAGCAAAGCTGGAGGCTATCCTAATTGATAAAGCATCGACCAAGTCTATAAAAGAGCAAACTGAGCTCAAGCTCAATGATGCTCAGGTTAAGATAATGAGCTAAGCTCTAAGTTGGAAGCCAAAAAAAGAGGGAAAATTTGAAAAAAAAAAATTGATGAGTTCAAGGCTTTCAGTGAATTCCTTCAACTAAAAATGGAATTCTTCAGGAAAAATATGTTTGGTGCCTTTAACCTAGCCAAGGATGAGGTGCAATTTAAGTTTGTTCACCTTAACCTCAATTTCTCTAATATTGATATCAATAATATCATATCGAAGCCTTCTCCAAATCAACCTAAGGAGGAGGATAAAGAGGAAAAAATAATGATGAGGAGGCCATAGATGTTTAGCTCGAGGTAGCTATAAGGCCCAAGCACGAGGTGGAGGAGGCTAAAAAGGGTGAGACTGCTGCTCCTGCTGATAAGGATGTTGTTCTTACTATTGTTGCTATTAATGTTGCTGACACATGATTTTTTTTTATTTTTAATTTTTGTAAATTTTTATTAATGTATGAGATTAGTTTTTGTAATGACCTCAGATAGGAATGACTTAACAAACCATTTGTTAACATCTTTTGTATTTGATAAAAAATCAAATAAAAACTTTTATTTAATTCAGTCCAAGCTTCATCTTAGTTTTGTTATTATAATTGTTTCTTTATTCACATAAGTTTAAGCACAATTAATCAAAGAAGTTTGAGCTCAGTTAAATGAACTGAGGATTTACTTAATCACTCAAGTTAACATAACTTGAAAATCCATCTAAGTTTCAAGTTGGATTATGTTAAGTCGATTAGGTGTGAGCTCTTTGAACGTAATCTGGTTTCTATATTCAAGTATAAAATACAAGTGTGAGCTTGATTTAAATCGAGCTATTGATATAAAACTTTGAGTTATTTACATTTCATGTCCTTGAGATGAGGTTACCATTCATATCTTGTAGTTTGTAAGTTGCATCATAAATGATCTCTTTAACTACATATGATCATTTTTAGGTCGAGACAATTTGCCACTTCGATCATCTACTCCTAAGGTTTCAACTTTTCTAAATATCAGGTCATTGTTGTCGATATGCTTATGTCAAACCCTTTTATTATAGTAATTGGACACTTTTTATTGATAAGTTGTTATCTGTGTTAGGATTATATCTCTCTGTTCTTTGATGAGGTCTAGGTTAGCCCTAAGCATTTTCTCATTCACTTCTTTTGACCTTAACTCGATTTTTAAGTTTGAAAAATTGATCTCAACAAGTACCACAGCCTTTATTCGTAATGCTAAGTGGAATAGAGTTTCTTTTATTGGTACTTCAGTGGTCGTCCTTAGGGCACATAACACACCTGGTAGCTCATCAGCCTATTTCCCTTTCGTTACATGTAGTCTCTTCTTCAGTGCCTCTAATGTTGTCTTATTTGCCACTTCGGCCTGTCTATTAGACTGAGGGTAGGCGACCGATGTGAATCTCAAGCCAATGTGGAGGTTTGAACATCACTTTTTAAACTTTGAATTTTTAAATTATTTACTGTTGTCTGTATCATAACATATAGATCCATAAATTTATAACTAGACTTAACAAAATGGATGGAGTCGCCATTAATTTTTTTTTACTATGTGTGATTGACCACATAAAGAATCTATCATCTTAAGAAACTCCTAAGCTTGACTAAGGGTCTCTAAAAAAATAGGTTCGGATCTAATAACTAAAACAGGGTTCAAGAGTTCGGTTACATTTGAAAAAAGTTACAGCACCCTCACATGCCAATTCAAAGGATGGTACCATTTTATTTTAAATTTATCCTAAAGTTTTGAATCTAATAGCTTCAAACTTTTATGTTAAATACTGAAAATAATTTATAAGATTCTTCCATCAATCTGATAGAATTTTTAAAAATATTTTTTCACTTCAAGAGAATTCGAGAATCTCATTTGATTTCTTGAAGATGTTTCGTCGTCGAAAAGATTTTTGTTGGTTTTATTTTTTGGGTTTTTTTTTGAAAATATATCTAATTATTTCACAATTTGGGCTAAATTAAAAATATTTTTTCTTTTTGAATTTTTAAATTTTCTATAATTTGGGTCTATTTAGAAAATTTTTTTATTTTTTATTCATAAAATTTTCACCATTTTGGTCAATTTAGAAATTTTTTTTTTCAAAATTTTTAAATTTTCCACCATTTGGGCCTATTTAAAAAAAAAATTTCTTCTTTTTTTTTGTTTTTGGAAAGAAACTAATATAACAATTATTTTTTATTGAAATTTCATTTAAATTCTTCTACTATTTAGGATAAATTTAAAAAAATTTCTCACATAGAGATTTCTTAAGAATTTACTATTTGAAATTTTTAAAAATCTCATCATTGGATAATTATCAAATATTTTCAACTAAATTTGAAAAGAATACAATTACTTTTATTGAAATTTCATCTAAATTATTTCATAATTTGGGATAAATTTTAAAAAAATTTCTCACCTAAAAATTTCTTAGAAATTGACTATTTCAAATTTTTAAGAATCTCAACATTGGGTAATTTGTACTTAATTCTAAAATTTTTATCAATATTTTTTCATTTTTTATTTTTCTTCTTTTTTTTTGTTTTAAAAATAAATATTAATTATTTTTATTAAAATTTTATCTAAATTATTGCATAATTTGAGATAAATTTA
The DNA here is from genome assembly GCF_047325235.1 of Durio zibethinus. NCBI lineage: Eukaryota > Viridiplantae > Streptophyta > Magnoliopsida > Malvales > Malvaceae > Durio > Durio zibethinus. The sequence goes on from NC_143181.1 coordinate 856,010, forward strand.
AACAAAATTTCTCGCCTAAAAATTTTATATAAATTTACCATTTGAAATTTTTATAAATTTCATAATTGGATAATTAATATTTATTCTCAAAATTTATTTTATTTTTTAGCTTTTTATTTTTATTTTTTTTCTAAAATTTAATCGTGCAAAAATACTCAAAAATAAATAAATAAATAAAGTAAAAAAAAACCTAAAACAGGAGGTAGCTTAACTCTAATGGCTACAACATTACTCGACTGCAGGAAGAAAAGCTGAATGGCTTAAAAAGTGGCTTCGCTTGGCTCAGCTTGAGACAAAGACTGGAAAAAGTCGTCAGAATCTGAGAACTTTTAAGATTTTTTTCAAAAAAAAAAAATTTTAAAACAAAAAAAAAATCTTTAAAGAATTTTCTTGACTACTTTCTCTGATTTATGCCTCTCTCCCTAATTTTTTTGTGTATGTTTGTGTGATCTGTGTAGGCATGTATTTATAGGGTTCTGAATTTGAGAACTCCAATCCAGAAAGGAAACTTAATTTTTTTTTAATTTTGACCTTAAATTCAACTCCGACTTTACAAGTCAATTTCAACAATTTTACACAAACTCAACTATCTATTTTTTTATTTTTTTATTTTTTCATAAAATCAATTAGACCCCCAGACAGATTGAGATGTCACAGTTGCCACTTTTTGCACATTTTCTGTGAAATAAGAATTGTGTAAAGACGTAGACAACCTAATCAACTCGACACATTTTTTTTTTGAAAAAGTAAACAAAGCTCCTTTAAACAGAAGCTTAATAACTTTGAGAAAAATAAATGCTCTTCGAAATAGAGGCACCACAACTTTGAAAAATAAAAAAACTCATTTAAACAGAGGCATCACAACATTTGAAAAATAAATTGCTCCTCTAAATAGAGGCACCACAACTTTGAAAAATAAATTACTTTTTGACAATCATGTCCAGAGGAGTTGTAGATCAAATCTAATGAAATTTGTAATAGAAACTTAAAGATTCACAATTTGAGTTCGAAAATCAAAGGTTCAAATTTGTAAGAACCTTCTACTTTGCAAGAATTCACTAAAATTTGATTATCAAAATTTTAGTCTCAAAATTTCAGATATGCAAGAATTCATATTTGCAAGATTTCAAGATTCACATTTGCAAATTACAAGACTCGCATCCAACATTTAAAGATTCTCATTCGAATTTTGAAGATTCACATCCAAAGTTCAAAGGTTCTCATTCGAGTTCAAAGGCTCACATTTGACAAATTTTAGGGTTTCACACCTCAAAAATTTTCATTTGAAATTCAAATATTCTCATTTGAGTTCGAAAATTCACATTCGATAAATTTTGGGTTTCACACTTCAAAGATTCTCATTTGAAATTCAAATATTCTCATTTGAGTTTGAAGATTCACATTCGACAAATTTTGAGTTTCACACTTTAAAGATTCTCATTTGAAATTCAAATATTTTTATTTGAAAACTAAAAAATTCTTATCAAAAGATTCTCAATTTTTTTTTCAAGTTACTCAAAATTGTGTATACAATAAATGTCATGATTAATAATGCAAATGTTTTTTTAATGATGCAAATGCAATAATCTAGATTCTCACAATGTCATATTCTTAACCATGATTCAAATATTTACTGCATAATGCAAATGCATATCCAAACCAAAATTTTAAACATTCTCCAAAAAATAATGCCAACGTAATGCATGTAATGTAGATATCAATGTCATAAAATTTTAATCAAAATGTGATAATATGATCTTCAAGACTCCATTATCCACGTTTTTTCCTTGTTTAGCTTCTCAGTATTTTAGAACAAGTTTCATCAACTGATCGTCATTATTTTTATCACTTTATCACCATTCATAGGCTTTTCAACATTAGTAATTTCAGAATAAATTCTATCAATTGATCCACATTATGTTCATCACTCGATTACCACTTACAGGCTTCTTAGCACTAGTAATTTCAAAATGAATTTTATCCATTGATCCACATTATTTTCATCATTCAATCACAACTTACATGTTATGTCGACTAATTCATCCCCAAATTTATCACTTGATCATATCATTTTTTCAAATTTTGCCCTCTTTTCATCATTAGATTCATCATTTGATCAAACCATGCATCATTTCAAATCATCTTTTTAGGTTTCTACACTTTTTTTATTTTTTTCCTTATCATCTTAGATTCTTTTTCAAAGGAATGCAAGCCTCTTTTATGCGCATTGTCATTCATTTATTATCACTTCAAATCATGACAAATATAATGTAACCATACATGCCATCGATTTATTCTAAGGATACAACAATAAGGGAGCGTAAGAGGAATTGAAAAAAAAAAATTAATAAGGATGAGTTTGATACAAAAACAATTAGGTAAAGGATCAAATTCAAAGCATGTCTTTGCGAATGATATTGAATAAATGGAGCAACAATATCCAAACAATGAATACTCAAATAATTTTTAACATTAATCCAGAATTCTTTTTAAAAAACTCATTCCATTAACTTTTCAAAATCACATTGAACTCATTAAATTTTACCCTAGCTTTGAGGGATCTTCAAATGTCTTTGACCTTTCATACATGTGAATTATCTATTCAATTCTCAACTCAGAGATTTTTTACCCAAATTACCCTTTTGAATTTTCAATTTGAGTCTTTCTTTTCTTTTTTTTTCCATTCTTTCATTTTTTTTTCATTTTTTTCCTTTTTATCTCTTTTTTTTTATTTTTTTCATCTTTTTTCATTTTTAATTTTTTTCCTTCTTTTTCATCTTTTTCCACCCATTAGTGGTATCTTTCACACTTCAATCTCTAAAACAATGTAGCACGATTCCATTATTCCATCATGAGTATGCCTTAGTCCAACATATAATCATTTAATTCGAGTATTCACACCTGATCCAAATGAACTTTTAAAGGTTATAATGTAGGCCATGGTGATAGGTCATGAAAGAAATGGGTAAAATAGGCTCAAAACATGTGTTTAAAAGATTCAAAACCAAAAGATCATTTCTTATCATTCGAAACAACTTGGCATTTTACCCCATTCCATATCATTTCCATACTTTTTCCTTTTTTATCTCATTTCTCACAAAAAAATTCTTATTACTTTGCCCCAACTTATTTGTAGCAATTTTTTTCTCTTTTTTCCTTTGTTTTATTTTTCTTTCTTTCTTTTTTTTTTTTTTTTTATCTTTAAGACCTTTTACGATCTTTTACCTCTTTTCTTTTTCAAAAATTATCCCACAGTGTGGAAAGTGATCATTGGTCGGAGTTCTTTAGAAAAAGAAATTATAATAGGTTCAAAAGGGTAACAATGAATGATTTTTCAAATGGTAAAAGAAATATGACCATTTTTTTTATCTCAAATGTGAATGCTTTCCTTGAACTTCATCTATTGAATAAAAACAAGCTCATGAATCTTTGAACATTTTTAAGACATATCCACATTTGCTAATAGCTAGCTTCTTTTGCTCAAATAGTCTTCTTAAATCAATGTGAATAAGTTCTCAAAATTAGATCTCAGAATTATTGTTATCATTGTCTAAATATTCATCATCTAAAATTTAAGAACAAGAATGAGAAGTTATGAAAAGTGACAAAGTGTGGAACAATGGTTGAATGAAAAAAAAATGTAATGAAATATATTATCTTTGCCTCTTATTAAAATGATAACAATAAAATCCTATTGCCTAAAAGAAATCCTAACATTACTCTAAAAAAAATCTTAAAATGATAAGAAATTTTCAATCAGCTTCAACATCATTCTCCAAAATTATGCCTTTGTGCAATCAGGTGAATGATCTTTATTAACGTCTTACCTCATGATTCACTGTAATTCTTTAGGTCTTTTCAGACCAACGTATTTTTGATTTTCACTTAGAGCATTAAAATTATGATTGGGCAATAGATTGCCACTAACATTAGGTGTTGTTGCTCCTCTTTAATCAAAGTTTATCATTCCATCCTTAATCAACCATTGCACCTTATGTTTTAGAGTAGTACAATTCTTAGTGGAATGGCCAGTAATTTTATAGTGATAGTCATAGTGGGCTGTAGGATCATACTAGTTAGGATAGGGTAGCTTAAGTGACTCCATACGACTGAGGGCAATCAAGTGATTATTGTAGAACTCTCGATATAACTCTGTATAAGTCATAAGGATTGGATCAAATACGAATTTTTCTCGAGTAATTCGTAACTCTTGTGAATCACTTGCTGGACTAACATGATGAATTTGGGGTCTTGTAGGAAGTTGAATGTTAAGGTTATATGTGGGAGCTTGAAGGCTAAAAATAGGTTGGTATGTGGATGAATAAGATAGTTGTGGAGCTGGTTAGTATGGGTAGGATGAGGTATTATTCATAGTTGAATAGTATGAAGAGTAACCTCGTGGATATGGTTGATATCTCTTGAATTATCTGTCAAAGCTCACAGCTTGAGCTTCAGCCTTTTCTTCTTTGACGTCTTCTTGGTTTTTCTTTTTTTTAATTTACCATTTTTAATGGCATTCTCAATAATTTCGCCTGAGATCATCATGTTGAAAAATTTTTTTGATGCATTTTCTATCATCTTTTCATAACAGTGAGAGTTTATGGTGTTGACGAACAATATTGTGGTCTTTTTTTCAGTCAGAGGAGGCTGCACCTGAGAAGCAATATCCCTCTACTTTTGGGCATATTCTTTAAAGGACTTATTTACCTTTTTTTTTATGTTCTGTAAAGATAAACGATCAGGAGTCAAATCCATGATATGTTGATATTGGCTGATAAAGCCCTAGGTCATATTGCTCTAAGAACAGATGTGAATTCTATCCAGCTGAACATACCATCTAGCAGCAAGGCCCGTGAAGTTGTCTTGGAACAATGCATCAATAGCTTCTCATTATTAGTATGGGCAGTCATTTTTTGACAGTACATGGTAATGTGGGTCTTTGGGCATTTTATGCCATCGTACTTTTCAAACTCTGAAACCTTGAATTTCAGAGGAATAATCACATCTAGGACTAAACAGAGCCCAGTAGCATTTATAGAACCATAAAAATCAACTCTTTCCACTGTTTGCAGCCTATCTTCCAACATATTAATCTTCTAGTCAGCTTTCGAGTCCCTTAGTGACTTACCTCCTTTTGATTTTAACTTTTCGTTCTCTTTTAGATCGTCTAAATCAGGGACCTGAACTAATTCTACTACATTTTTTGTAAAGATAAGATTTACATAACTTTGATATTGGTCAGGGTTTGAAGCTGATGGCATTCTAAAGTATGTGTGCCTTACAGGATAAGTAAACTACTATGGTAGTGGACCTTATGTGGACTGAGCTTGAGGTGGCCCAAAATCATGAAGGTACAGTGGGTTATCCACATCTTGTGATGGATGATCTTGTTGACTAGTACTTTCTTTTATTACTTTTCTCTTGTTTAATTTGTTAAAAGTTTCTAAAATCTTATTCAACTCCCCTTTTAGTTTCTCTTGAGCTTTTTTTATCCTCTCGAGACGATTGAAAATTTTTTATTTCATTTGTCTAGCTCGAGCTCTTGTGTTGTACTGGTGAGTTGATTATGTGAGATCTTGGTTAATGGAGCTATCTTTAAACCTAAGAACCATAATTATGATCAGAAATGTTATACTTTATGTACATTTTCATGAATGAAATATGAAAATGATATAGATGTAGAATGTTACATATGACAATGAAAATGATGCATGATATGGTAATGCAAATGCACAAAGTCAAACAAACAAAATGGTTAGATCACAAATTATTCCTTCTTGTGTCCTAACTTTAAAATACATTTATCACCGAGTAGAAATGGTTCTATCCTAAGGTTGGCCTCTTAAGTGCACACTATATGCTGGGTTAGGTGATTTTGACCACTCAAGGTTTCCAAATCCATCATAGATTAATAAAGCATTCCAATCCTCACCCATCATAGGCTACCAATAGAAATGATTCAATTTGAGTGAGAGTATTTTGCTAGCTATTACGAAGATTATCATCTCACGAGAGCGTAGGTACTTTACTCCTTCCTAAGAGGGACGGAGCCTGAGTATATAGCTCATATAATGCAAATGCATATGATAGTGTGTGAGAATGAACATATAAGTTTCATGCCCCAAAAATAAAAGACAGGATAAAACAATAAAATGTTAGTAAACAGATAACATAAATCATTACAATTTAAAACTATTAGACCAAAGGGTAGGATAAATTCAAAAATTATGGATTGACTCTCTAACGTCCCTAGTAGAGTCGTCAAACTATCATAACATATAGATCCATAAATCTATAAATAGTAACAAAATAGATGGAGTCACCACTAATCTTTTTTACTATGTATGATTGGCCACCTAAGAAATCTATCCTTTTAAGGAACTCCTAAGCTTGACTAAGGGTCCCTTAAAGAATAGGTTCGGGTCTACTAACCAGAATAGAGTTTAAAAGTTCGATTACATATGGAGAAAGTTATAACACCCTCACATGCCCATCTAATGGCTTCAAACTTTTATGTTAAATATTGGAAATAATTTAAAAGATTCTTCCATCAATCTGGTAGAATTCTTAAAAATATTTTTTCACCTTAAGAGTATTCAAGAATCTCATTTGATTTCTTGAAAAGGTTCCATCATCTAAAATATTTTAGTTGGTTTTATTTTTTGGGTATTTTTGTCGAAAATATATCTAATTATTCCACCATTTAAGCCAAATTAGAAAATTTTTATTATTATTTTTTATTTCTAAATTTTTCACCATTTGAGTCAATTCAAAAAATTTTTTTTTTGAAATTTCTAAATTTTTCATTATTTGAGCCTATTTAGAAATTTTTTTTGCTTCTCTTTTATTTTTTTTTTGGAAAGAAAATAATATGACAATTATTTTTTTACTGAAATTTCATTTAAATTCTTTCACTATTTAGGATAAATTTAAAAAAATTTCTCACCTAGAGATTTATTAAGAATTTACAATTTGAAATTTTTAAAAATTTGATCATCGGATAATTATCAAATATTTTCAACCAAATTTGGAAAGAATACAATTACTTTTATTAAAATTTCATCTAAATTATTTCACCATTTGTGACAAATTTAGAGAACATTTCTTACCTAAAATTTTTTTAAAAATTTATCATTTGAAATTTTTAAGAATCTCATCATTGGGTAATTTGTACTTAATTCTAAAATTTTTATCAATATTTTTTTATTTTTTATTTTTCTTCTTTTTTTGTTTTGAAAATAAATATTAATTATTATTATTAAAACTTTATCTAAATTATTTCACAATTTGGAACAAATTTAGATAAAATTTCTCACCTAGGAATTTTATAGAAATTTACCATTTAAAATTTCTATAAATTTCATATTTGGATAATTAATATTTATTCTCAAAATTTATTTTATTTTTTACCTTTTTATTTTTATTTTTTTTCTAAAATTTAATCATGCAAAAATACTTAAAAATAAATAAATAAATAAAGTAGAAAAAAAACCTAAAACAGGATGCAGCTCAGCTCTAATGGTTACAGCATGACTTGGCTATAGGAAGAACAGCTGGAATGGCTTAAAAAGTGGCTTCGCTTGGCCCGGCTTGAGACAGACTGAAAAAAGTCATCAAAATCTGAGAATTTTTCTTATTTTTTCAAAAAAAAAAATTTTTAAACCCTAAACAAATCTTCAGAAAATTTTCTTGACTACTTTCTCTATATTTATAAGGTTCTAAATCTAAGAACTCAAATCCAAAAAGGAATCTCAATTTTCTTTGAATTCCAACCTTAAACGCAACTCCAACTTTACAAATCAGTTTTAACAATTTTATACAAACTCAACTATCTATTTTTTTATTTTTTTTTATTTTTTCATAAAATCAATTAGACCCCTGGATAGATTGGGGTGTCTACAACATATTAGTATGGACTAAGATAAAAAATCTACAGGTTATATTCTTTCACACAAATTTTTTTCACTTGGGCCTCTATGGTAGTGGCTAAAGCCTCTGCTTCAAGCCATTTCGTGAAGTAATCTATTACTATTAAGATAAATCTCCTCTAACCTGTGGTCGGGATGAAAGGTCCGAGGACATCCATTCCCCACTGCATAAAAAGTTACAGGCTGATGATAGGGATGAGCTCAATCAAGGGGAGATATTGCATGTAAGCAAACCTCTGACACTTGTCACATCTTTTTACCAGTTTGATTGCATTTCTTTTAATAATGGATCAATAATAACCTTGTGTAAGCACTTTGTAGGCTAATGATCGAAGTTTGAGGTGGCTTTTATATATTTTTTCATGGATCTCTCATAGGATATAGTCTATTTCTTCCTCGTCAACACATCTTAAATAATGTAAACTAAAGGATTTTTTATATAATTTTTTCTTAATTATTGTGTACCTTAGAGCTTTCCTCACCAATGCCTTAACTCAGATTCTATCTTGGGGTAGTGCTTTCATAGTTAGGTATGCCTTGATCGATATTATCTAGGTTTTTTTTTTCTATAATCTATCATATAAGCTTATTCTTAATGCTTTTGTGTGTCAGCTTTGTTATTAAGACTTGGTATGTATTTTTTTTTTATTATTCCTAAAACCAACTTAAATAAGGAGTCCGTCAGTGAATTTTTTGACCTTGATATTTTTTTTACCTTGATCTTGGTAAAATCGACCACCAGGGCCAGTGCTTTTTTATATTTTTTTTAAAATTCTTTTTTTTTTTACCTTCGAATTCCCCGTTAATTTGGCTAACCACTAACTAAGAGTCACTATATACAGTTATATGTTAAACATTTAGCTTGGTTGCAATCTTAAATTAACTATTAATGCCTCATACTTTACCTCATTGTTAGATATCTTAAACTTAAATCTTAAGGCATAAAAATACTGTAGTCCTTTCGGGCTGATTAGAACAAGTCAACTTTTTTATTGTGATTCATGGCGAATCAATCAACATAAAGCTTTCAATTTTCCTTATCTAGGGTTTCTTATTTTTTCTCAGGTTATCTTTCAAGTTGAGCTGGGGTAAGCTCTACAATGAAGTCGCTAGCACTTGAGATTTCATGGTTGACTTGGATAGTATATACAAGTCAAATTTGTTGAGTTCTACTGCCTATTTAATTAACCTCCCCAACACTTTTAGCTTTTGTAAGACATGTCTCAGTGGCTGGTCAGTCAACACGTAGATCGTGTGGGCTTGAAAATATGACCTGAGTTTTTTAGCTGAAGTGACAACTACATAAGCTATTTTCATGCCACTAAAGTTAATTTTTACCCCTATCAATACCTTGCTCACAAAGTAGATCGATCTTTGTTTTTCTCCTTCTCGAATCAGGATCGAGTTGACAGTCTAATCCGTGGTGGCTATATATAAGTACAAGATCTCGCTAGGTCTTAGCTTAGATAGAAATAACTTTTTGAATTCTTCAAAAGCTTTTTGACACTAAAGAATCCATTTGAAGTCAGAGATATTCTTAAAATTTTTAAAGAATGACAAATATCATTTTATCGACCTGGATATAAATCGATTCAAGACTGTATTTTGTTAATTAACCTTTACACTTTTTTTATTGAGATCAATGCCTTCATATTTATGATTGCTTGAATCTTTTTTAGGTTCACCTCTATCCCTATTTGGTTGATCATATAATTGAGAAAGTTATCTGACATGACTTCAAAACCATATTTACTTGGGTTAAATCTTATTTTATACTTTTACAAGATGTTAAAGGTCTTCTAAGTTCTCGATCAAGCTCTTATTTTTTATTAAGATGTCATTCACATATACTTTCATGTTGCAATCAATATGGTTTTTAAACACCTTGTTTACTAGCATTTAGTAGGTCATCATTGTATTCTTCAATCCAAAAAATATCATTTTGTAATAGTAAAAACCTTTTTTGATAATACAGATTATCTTTTCTTCTTCATCCTTTAGTATGTTAATTTTATTGTAACCAGAATAAGCATCTATAAAGTTGAAAAGGCTATGCTTGGTGCTATCATCCACTAGCCTATCTATTATAGGGAGAGAAAAGTTATTTTTTAGGCATGTTTTATTCAAGTTGGTAAAGTCAATACACATCTTTTATTTTTTATTGTGTTTTTTTATCATGACTACGTTAGCTATCCATTTGGGGTAATTAACCTCTCTAATAAAGCTTGTGTGTAGTAATTTATCGATTTTCCTTGATAACCTTTTATCTTTCTAGGACAAAGGTTTTTTTCTTTTGCCAAACTGGTTTTACCTCATGATTAATATGTAACTTATAAACCATCATTTCGGTATCAATCTTGAGCATATCAAATGATTTCCAAGAAAATAGGTCAGCATTTTCCCTCAAAAGTTGGGTTAACTGATCCCTATGTTAAAGTTTGGCTTCGATCTATATATATTTTTCAGGGACATTATCCCATAATGGTATGGCTACCAGATCCTCAACTGGCTAAGGTTGGCTTTAATTCGAGCCTAATTTTTGGTCAATTATTTTTTTTTTGATTAGGTTAAAACCATTTCCTACATTAACAATCTCGACGTGATGATTAGTATATTGTTAATGACTTTTTGAAAATATGTATGTCAAGAAATTTGTATGTATTTTTCATTTCATTTGCATTTTGGCTGACGTATTAGCTTGGTCCAAATGACATGTAGTTGTTCATATCAGCTTAAGAGCTCAAACAACTTTGGAGTTACCTTAAAAAATTTTAAAAATAGAATAAAAGTGTTCTTTTTGCTAGAGCTTAAAAGCTTGAAAAGATTTAAGAGCACGCTTCTGTTAGGTCAGTCTTATATTCTATGTTCTCATTTATGGCTTTCTATTTCTTATTGGACTCCGCTATTTGCCCTTTTTTAGTGTTTTTATTTTTGACCAAATTTTTAGTTTGCTTTTTAGTTCTCTTTTTCATTGTTGTGACATAACATTGTCGTTCCTTAAACCAACCTCTTCTGACCTTTCTAACTTCATTGGGTGTTAGGAATTTTATTTTCGAATTGGAAGCTGAGCCTATGAACTGCATAACAAGTTAGCTAGGTTGGCCCAATATCATATTGTAGGCTGATGAGACATTGACAATCATAAATTCTATGATTGAGGTGATAGTTTTTAGTTTTATCCCTAAAGAGATCGATAGCTTGATGGTTCCTTTCATCAGTACCTATTTATTCTTAAATCTTACTAATTTATGGTGATCGACTGCAACTGATCTTCACTAATTTTCATCTTTTTCATAATGTCATAGTACATGATATTGATCAAGCTCTTATTATCAAACAAAATTCTTTTGACTACATAGTTATACATTATGACTATGATCACTATAGTATCATCATGTGAATGCTAGATTCTTTCAAAATCTTTTAGGCTGAATGAGATCAGTTCATCTTTTCAATCTTTTTCTCTCTTTGCCAAAGTGTCTACTGTCATGATCATGCCTAGATTAAACTTTATTTTGCCTAACATGGAGTTGCCTTCAATAATCACATTAATCACCCTGATAATCAAACTATTGTTATCAATTTAAACATTTTCTTGAATCGATTCTTCTCTTAAGACTTTCCTTCTTTCATTTTTTAGCCTTTTCTTTCTGCGTTAGAAGGGCTTTCTTTAATCTTGTTTGTAATTCGTTCTAGGTTGGGCATATCTTCATTACTTTACAAATCTTCTCAACTAACTTTTCCTTATCAAAGCTTTGATCTTATTTTTCAAGTCAACACAATCTTCAATATTATGGCCTATGTCCTTGTAAAAGGCATATCTTTTGGTTGAATATCTCCTCATGTTTTGTCTCAGTGGCTTCGACCATCTGAGGTCAGGATTTCTTTCAATTTGTGTCAGAGTTATCTCTCGAGAGGTATTCAATGCAACGTAATTCCTTTTTATGCTAGGACTTTTAGCTCTATGTCTTCTCTCTCTTGGGGGAAGATTGTAAAGATCTTTGACTTTTTTACGATCGATAAAAGGGGATATGCCTCTTTTTTCTTGATCATCGAAGAGGGTGATGAGTCTCTCCTTGGTTATTTTTCATTATAGCTTTGGCATTTATAGATTTTTCAACCATAAGCATGACATCGACTAGAGTTTTGGATGATTCCAATGATAAGGTTAACTTCAAGTGGTATTCTTTATCGTTGAGTCCATTAGTCAGGGTAGCTATAGCAGCTATTTATTCAAGGTCTTTAACCTATAGAACTTTTACATTAAAACACATGACATAGCTCTTTAAAGATTCATTACGACCTTGGTGGATCGACATCAATCTCAGAGTTGTCTTCTTCACTATTTCGACTGCTTACAAATCTAGACAAGAAAATGTGGCTGAGCTCTCTGAACTTTGTAATTGACCTTAGTTCCAGGCTGTTATACTAGGACTGAGCTGTGCCCTTCAAGGTGGTAGCCTAACCTTTGCACATCAGGGCTTCGTCTGCACCCCATATCATTATGTTAGTCCTATAAAATTTCAAATGATCAAAGGGGTTAAAAGTACCGTCGTAAGTTTCTAAGGTTGGTATTTTAAACCCCTTGGGAGACATGGCTCTATCGATTTCTTTCATGAAAGACGATGTCTCTAAAAACTTAAGCCCATCCTCAAATGCCACTATTTTTGTTTTTAGCTCTTTTTTCATAACCTACATTTGAGCTTCTAAATCCTTGTTTGGTTAGGGTTCAGAGTTTGTTTGTTTGGATTTTTGGGTAGTGGCATGTATCAAATTATGACTAGGGCAGTGGCGAACTAGAGTGTTATGCTCTTCTTTAGAGGCCGAAAAGGCTTTTAGCTCCTCATAGCTTGGTTATCCTACTATGGCCCCTCAGCTAAGGATAATCAAGTCGGGCACTTTCGAAGCTTGTGGCAGGGTTATGGTTTGCAACATCTATTTAAAGGCATGTATCTGCTCGGTCAAGGCTTAAAATTGTTCCATGGTTGGGCCTATCTGTGGTAGGAAAGATCATTCTGAATGTTGGTTATTATGTGCTTCTGTTCCAGTCAAGATGGTCGTCTCTTTTTTTTTTAAGGTTTTCTTCCTTGGTGGTATTATTTCGTGCTTGGCTAGTGAATAAAAAGGGTTTCATACCTGGCACGCCAAATGTTTGTGTGAAGCTCCGATCTTAGGATATTTTTGGAAAAATAAAAGAGAAGAACAGTTAGAGATAAAGGTAAATAGTATTCCCTACATTTGCACTTCAATACATAAGTCAGAATGGGTGAGATCAAAATGAGAATGATAAAGAGAAATAGGAGTAGTATGAACCTGCCTTAATGTTATCTAGACCTTCATATTTATTGATAAGTAATGAAAGATCATTAAGGGACAACGAGAATAGTGTTGTGCTAATGTGGCATTGGACGTTTCAAATCAACCTAACATGTTAGGTTGATATAAATTATAAAATTATCTTTGATTGTCTATTGAAAGCTATTAACATAAAAAAAAAATAACTATGCCTTTTTTATCATTAAATATCTCCAACAATAATTGTATTCACCTTATTGGCAATGGACAATTTAAATTGTCCTAAGCTAATTGGAATAAGGAACTCATCATATATAGATATATATGAACAGCTTTAATCATATGACTTTCTTGGTTCCTTTTAAACTGATAAAAAATGCTGATAAAAAACAATGTTAACGTTACAATATACTATAGTAGTAATTTAGTAGTATGCTTTTCCTACTCGCTCAATTATTTGTCAATCTTTTGGTTTTTCAATGAGAGTTTCACTGATTGTGATTTCATTTTTTTTTTTCGATTAAACTTGTCAAATGCCAGTACTACTGCATGATTCTAATATGGGGCATCTCTCAATTTAGTCAAAGAAAAAAGAGTTCTATGTGAGAATGATTGCACACGTTGAGAATTAATATGGCTGCTGAGAAATATACAAGAAATCGCTCTAATAGCGATGGTAGAAAAAATGAAAGTGACACTGAGACTGAGTAAAGCTTTGAAATTACTGACTAGTCTAGCAACATGTATAGCCCGCCCTAAATTTATTGACAAATCTTCCACCATCAATTGGAAATTGAATCCTAAGCGACTCTTCACGCCTTTCTGCTTTCTCATTAATGAGAAAATGACGCCTAGAAAACCAATTAGTGAGCATTAAGTGCACTTGGTTTAATCGAAAAAGGAAGATGAATTGTAACTTGTTTTGCTAGCTAGCTAGCTAGCCATCCACTAACATGTCAATATCCTTCACAAGTCTCTTTCGTTATAAGTATAATTTATGGACTTTGTTTCCTCTTGGAGCACGTCATTATTAATTTGCTTGTAGGGAAAAATCGTTACATCTAGCCAATAACTCAATGAGCAGTGGAAGTAGACATCGTTCACTAAATTTACTGGTCTGGACTGGACCACTGTGTTTCTATACTATGCCGCTTGTTTCCGTCTGATTTTGGTTCGCAAACCAGTATTTTTAGAACATTGATCAGTTGCAAATTATCCAGCTTCTTAAGTTTCCAATGCATGGGTCCTACAAATTACGCCACCAAGTGTGGAATCCTAGGTACCCTCTGCACTGCCCTTTAGAAGAAGCTTCAGAGTTCAAACCAGATTACTTTTTGACCTATCAGGCTATTAAACTTGTTCAAAATGAGATTATAAAAGGTAAATCATTGGTCAATCTTCTACCATTATAGTACGACGGCTTTTTGTCTTCTGCAGCTGCTTTCCAATCGATTGAACTTAGAAAATTAAAAAAAAAAAAAAAAAAAGAAAAAACCCAGGAAACCACAAATGGTTCTCGGGCTGTAGATATAAAGAAATGAAATCTCAAAATCAAAATCCTCCTCTTTGTTGACTGATACGTCGCACTCACCACTTCCACGACATCTGCTAACTCCTTAAAACTTGTATTAAGACTGGGATTTCTTCTTTTTCTTTTTTTTTTCCATGTGCAAGTTTGTGTGTGCCTTTTCTGATCTAATAATCTTTATTAATTCCCAGGGTTAATATTTTAAAGAGAATAACAAACTCCCACAAATAGTTATTACATGTACGTAAGCGTATTAGCGACGCACTCCACCATTTATTGCTTTAAATCCACCCCAACATATCCAATTAATTGGTTACAGTTCAAAATTTTCAAAATAAGTATAAGAAGCTATATCAGGATCCCCTTGGAGAAGTTGCAGACTGATATTGAGTTTGTTCCCTCAACGTCCCGTTAGCCTCTCTAGGTACATACCAGTTGTCATTCTGATCTACTGTCTGAGCATTATTGAATCATTGGGACAATGAAAATTTTAAGATTAGTCCTTTTGCTAAAATGTAGTACCACTGAAATAATGTAGCAATTTAACACAATGAGCACTGAAATAGTCTCATTGAATCAACCTTATTTACCTGAACAAGTTTCATGTATTTTAGTAGTTTGAGTTGTCTTTTTTCTTTTGATTTAGGGAAGGAATAGTAGTATATAAGATGCTCCTAGCACATTTCAAGTGCCGCATGTTCTTTACATTTTGTTAACTCAACTGATAAAATAATTTGTGTGGTAGATGGTGGACATATACCGCTCACACCAAGCAGATGCGATGCAGTCCATTGCTTCTGGCAACAATTTACTACAGTATACCAGTTTTGTCTGTCGATGTAAATGAAACTATACCGCAAATATGGTGACCAAACTAAAATGTATAAGAACTGTTACTAAGATAAACATGAAATGATTGTGTAACCAAATGCATGGTTAATAAAATGTTATGTCACGTCAATTTCATTTCAGTAGTAATTTCTTATATTAATGGAGGTTGATTTAAAGAAAACGGACTCATGCAATGAATTACTATTTAATTATGATAACAAGTTGGAAGGAAACTATTCTCGTGAATAGGAAAACTGATAGTAATAAATGATATTAAATGCTCAAGATTCTAGCTAATTGGATTATATAGAAAACAAGAAACCATACTCTATCATACTTATATAGGTGGATGAAGGAAGAAGTTAGAACCTTATCATATCAAAAAGTTGTAAATAAAATAAAGGCCAGGCCTTGACTTTTGAAGGCCAAGATATGGAATTCTTGACCATTTACTCTTTTAATAAAACAATTTCAAGCTTGTACTTGTTAGCTATGAGGCTAAGTTTAGATTTTCTGTCTGCTACTTTTCCATAAAGTAGAGATGACATGCAATCTACCGGTGAAAGAAAAAGGAGAATCATAGGCATTCCTGGATGATGGATAGAACTGTCACTCAAACGCCATATACAAAACCATACGCAAAGCATTGAAAACTACCAATATCATACCAAAAATTTGACGTTAGAAGAAGGGATAACCTTCCGTTCTCCTTAGTTTAGTGCCTCAATCTAAAGCTTTGTTAAAAAAGTTCATGCGCTTTGTTCCCTGCGCTCTTTGCAATTTCAAGTGTCAACTTTTATCCTCCTATACTTTTGTTTCCTTTTGGGAAAAGCTTTTATGCTATGGTGCGCTTGTGGGGATTGGTTTCTGTTTGGCAAATTAGTGGCTGCCACAAATATATACTTAGAAAAAAAAAATAAAAAACCATCTAATTATTTCATTGAATTTCCATTTCAGGCTGCAATTTGAAGATTAAAGTCGCATAGATTTTGTTTATAATTAAGCTAAGGTCCAAAGAGTGGAAGACCTACTGTTGAAATGGTGATTTGGTTAACTAGTTGTTAAGTTTTATAATTAAGAAATGAAGGGGCATGCCAGCAAGAGAATCGGCTACGGGTGAGGGGGGAAGAGATCACTAACTAGTTTTATGATCGAACAGCTCGATGCATGGAAATCCTCTCCTTTTAATGATTGCGAGCTTTGTGTAGGGGTTCAAGAGGATCTGTTCTCAGTCCCTCACACTCTCATGTAATGCTTAAAAAGTTCAACGAATATAATTTCATTTTTCTACTTTATACTACAATAAAGCATTCCCAGCCACACTTGATTGCCCTTTTGGTGCTGCTCAGGCGAACAGAATCACTGTCAATATATCTTTGAACTTCAAGTTGGAGTCCGGTGTTTCCTCTTTTTCTTTTGAAAAGTTTTAGTTTATCTTTGGTAGTTATTTGAAGTCTTGTCTAGGGCCTGCAATTTTTATATATAATGGGCATTATTCTAAAATGTTTAGAATAGATTGAACTCCCTAGTCCTTTGGCTAGACCACCACCAGCATGCCCTTTTAACAAAATGTTCTTTTTAATTGTTTATTCACGTAGCAATCTCTTTTATTTTTGCTTTTCAGTCAGAGAAATGCATATGATTTTTGTAGTGTGTATCTAAAGTCCTGATCGTTGAGTGAGAAAAATACAAGATAAGGTCATAACATAAATACTAGCACTAGTTTTATTTTAATTAAAAAAAGACTAATAAAACTTTAATTGTTGCAAGTTGTAATCCTGAGGTTCAGAAGCAATTAGGACTGGCACAATAAAGACAAAAGGGAAAGGGTATTTAATTAATTAATTAACTAATTAATTGAGAATAGGAGTCGGATTTATGTGGCCATGCATCCATGATTATTGGCTGCAGCAGTAGCTAAGCTCCCCTTCACTTTTGATGCATGTGGACCACCTCTCCATTCTCATGCGGTTATGATGCTTTCTCATGCACCTCATCATTATTTTTTTTTTTTTTTGTTATTTTACTAGTCGTAATTGGGAATGTTAAGTGATATTTATACTACCCAGTTAGTTTATATATATTTTTAAAAATATAATTAATGTATAGCTTTTTAAATGAAAAATTCTTTTCGTATTTTAACTACAGTAACTATAACGGACCCTCATAATTAATTAGTAATTTTTTTCAATAATTAATATTTATTTCCTACTAGGACTTATATATGTTGGTGCCACTGATCCGTGAGAAAAGAGAACAATTTAATGTTAGAACTTTCTGTGAGTAACATGAATTAATTAATATATATTGCCTGATCAAGTTTAGCTTCTTTTTGCGTGTGTGTGTGAACTTAAATCGTTAGCATGTTGCTGTATTTATAGGCAACACTGCAGTCTTCTGCTGACAAATTGGTTAGTACACCTAAATCCTGATGAATTATTCATACATACAACCTCACTTTCATAGTGACTTCTTGCATATGGTAGTAAAAGAAAGGTTATACACAAAAAGGATTGGCTGTGAGTTTGAAGGAAAACATTGGATAAAGCTTAAACGATGGTGATGATTGAGTTTGGAATAGAAAAAAGAAAGGGTGATTCATTTTATTTTATTTTTTTCAATGAATATTGACAGATTTTGACGCAGTGCATGTCACGTGAGAGAGAGAGGGAGGTGATATGTTGTTTTAGGTGTAGGCTTAGGCAAAGGCCACCCATAGAAAGGACGGCATGTTGTTTGTTCGTGTTAGAGGCAAAGAGATGTGGTGGGGAAAGGAGTTTTTTTTTAGTTTCAAAACATGAATGATGGTGCCGACGACGATGGTTATGATTGTGATAGAAGAGTCTCCGTCCAGCTCTACCGCCACGTGACTCTCTCTCTCCCCCACATCTCACTCTACTCGCTACTATTTACTTATGCTGCCTGCGCCTGGCACGCCGGTCAAAAGACTCGAAATAATCTGTCACCCTGCAGATGTGTTCATACTAGATTTCTGCATTATTTTCAATCTAGGATTCCCTAGTTGTTGGAGGCCTTAAGCCCATTCGCAAACTGCACGTGTCACACGCCTTTGACTTTGCCAAAGCTCCGTGCGCGCAGGCCGTGACACAAGCATCAGCCCAACTGCATTTTCGCCCCTACATAAATAGCCTAATTAGTAATTTGAATTTGATGAAAACGACACTTGAAATCAGACTATTGGCACAAGCATCGAATAATTTCACTTTTAGCTTATCTAACCCTTCCATCAATTTCTTAAAAGCAGTTTTTTTTTTTTATATACTTTGAAGCAGACATCATATTATCTAAAATTGTAAAGGAAGATAATTTTGTTTGGTCGGTCGTTTTAGTCAAAAATATATGTACAGTGTTTCCTTGCCATTGTTGACTAATATTAACCTTGTGCATCAATTTGTCTGACATGATACGTTCTCACTTTCTCTCGTTTAAAGGGGGACCTAACTTCTACACCATTGCGTTTTCTTTTACTAGAATTTATGATTACTTTCATGTCCTGTTCTCTTACCAATTCTTTCTTACTGTGTGTCGTTGAAAACTTGTCTGTGGCTCCCTTTCGTCTTGTAGTCAGCCCTTGTTCAAAAAGATAAGCATTTACAAGTCAAATAGATAGAGATTTTGCTACGTAATCATTACTCAGTAGCATTTTCCTAGCCTTGTCTGCGTTTTTCTCAGACTTATATGCCTCACCAATATTGCATTTCCCACAGAACATAAGCCTCTCTATACCGCATAATGGACATGTCATTGTAATTTCAAGAAAGGCTAGCTAGAAATGGACGACTGGACATCATATAATCTCAAGTCCTTGAAGCTCCTTCCAGCCACGAGTCTGGTAAAAGGGAACAGAGAAAAAGACTTCCAAGTTTTAAATAGCATGGATGTGTATCAACATCGGACATACAAAGCATCCACCCATGATTTCCAATCCAATTTTTGAGATGGGATGCTTTATTTACGCAATATAAGTTACCAGCCACCATGCCAGATTGCCAGTGTGGCACCCATTGCCTGCTATAAGGGATTAAAAATGAAAAGAAAGAAGGTACAGGAATCATTGCTTTTCCCTAGCTCATTCCATATCCTTGTCCGGAGGTAACCAGTGTGTCCACTCTCTGCCAGTTGGACGCCATGAACCAGCCCCAATCTTCATGCATACTTTTTCTCCAGTAATTGCGCAACAGAGGTTGTTCTGGGCTTCCAGAACTCTGACAGATGACCTGCTGTGAACATCTCGACGCCTTCGATTGTCCATCTGCGTACAAAACTTTGAAGCATTCAACAGAAAATATTTGCTTGGAAAATCAAACTAATAAATGGAAATGCTTGTATACCATGCTAATCTAACAATTTTTTTTTTTGGTACAAAAAATCCCAATCATAAAAATAATCATAAAGCACTATTGATATTCTTGGATGTATAAATATGAATGCATAAGCCTATAAGGAAACATGGAGCCATAACTAAATTAAAGTATTCGAGATCAAAGAATCACAAAAGTTTTCAACAGCTGTGTGAACAAAGAATATTACTCTGAGAATAAAATTAATACTACTTCATAAAACATTGGAAAGGCTAAAAGAAAAAAGGTCTATTTCTTATGGATCGTGTTATTTTGGTTAGAGAACAAGGAAATTGAAATCTGTCGGTCTAGAAGGACAAGAACTATCTTTCGGGGCACTTTTCAAGACCCAACCCAAATTATGTAAAAGGAAAAGTTTTCTTTTCTGGAGAAACCTTTTTCATTAACAAGATTTGGGCTTTTTTATTTCTCCAAAGCGTTTAAAACGCGCGATGCTAAAAAGCTTATAATAATTCTCACTTCTTCTTTTTTTTTTAGGTATAAATCTCAACAAACAATTGCTCGTGTGAGACCTTATAGATTGTAATGATTTTGTGATTATCTGAAATTGCAATGGTTTTGAAGACCCTTTTGGCTTGTAGATTGAAATGATATGTAATGGTCATATAGATTATAATGATTTTAAAGGAATCACACTGCAAAGGCCTTTTTGGCTGAAAAAGAAAGATTTTTTGTTATATACAATCGGTGTAAAAGCTGGAGAAAGAGAATAAGCTACTTTTCTCGTCTCCCATTTTTCAACTTCAAACAAGCATCAAGCTAAAGAAACGTTTCTTTGGTCCCTAGGATTAAGGTTGATGATCAAATGAAAGACAATCCTGATTCATCTTGTATGTCACAGGATAGAGGAAGAAAGTTGAGGAAAATTATGCAATCCCACATTTGCAGCAAATAAGCAGCTATCGACTGCTCCTAACTTTTATAAAAGTAGAAAGGCAAGATCATCCCCATCATCTTTGCGCTTGGGGCAGTGACGCAGCTCATGAGGTCCAAACCGAGGCGCGTCTATTGCTGGTTGAAAACTATTTCCAAACCCCCTCTTAGGCATGGGCTTGACCCAGGCCTTCGAGAATTTCTGGAAGGGCTGCTTTCGCAGCAAAGCCCTACAATTACAATTCTAGATAGGAATAGGCTCTAATTTTTTACTCTAAACTTTCCTTCGTCAAGTTGGTTTAAAGGCTCCAAGCCATTTTTAATGGGCCTGCGCTGAGGGTAGAATGTTGTATTGATTGAAGCGGTTCATAGTCGATTCCAATGTCGCATTGAAATACTCCACGGGATCTCCAGATTCTCTGTTTCTCATGTTAATGAAAGGCTCTGTTCAAAGTCTTGATGCATATTTATGATTTATGATTACGATATAGTTGAAAAGTTCCTCACTTTTGATTTTCTGGTCACCGATTCTAACGATGCAATCAAGCTTATATATGGAAGGCCGAGACAAGTATCAAAATTCAACGGATATAAAGATTACCCACTACTTCTGGCTAGCAAGTATAAAGCACTTGACCAAATATCAAGAAACAACTAATTGAGATAGCTTTTGAGATTGGGATTTCTCACAAATCTACGATTGAGATACCTGTTGAATTTATCTTAGCGTACTTTGCTGCACTACAGGACTGTAACACAAAAAAGACCATTCTGTAGGTATCTTCCAACAGATGTACGCTAAGATATGTTCATAAAATCAACAGAACAAGTAGCGCAAGTGCATGTCAACGTTTGGAGAGAGCAATCAAAGCCCTTTCAGCTGCAGAGACGTCGGGCTTCGAATGACACGAGAGAAAAAGGGTGAGGGGAAGGTAGTGTATAATAATGAACATAGCCAGTGTAGATAAATAAGCATTAGGACTTTGCCCAGTGGTTGGCCATTCAAAATGCTAGAAAAAGCCAATTTTGCATAACCGTTACTTGCTCACGCGTCCAACCCTGTTTCTTTAATTCCAGCCATCCTGCCCCTTAATTACAATCTTGTCTTCCAAATCATCTCTTCGTCTCTTGCTCGTTATTATCCCTCTCAGTAGTACTAATATTTCCTTTTAGACTTTTTTCTACTAGTGTCTTTGGCGACCAGCCTCAATGGAAGGGGCGGCCGGCAAAGAAACGTCGTCTTCTGGGAAAGCTGAGGGCCAGAATGTGGTTGTTGAGAAGAAAGAATACCCGGACCCTCTTGCCTCTCATGAAGATGTTGTGAAGAACCCTATCGTTTTCTGGAATACTCTTAGGCGCTTTCATTCTATAATGGGTACCATGTTTATGTAATTCCCTTCTTTCTCTCTATTTTCTAAACTCTTTTTCTTTTATCTTGTTCTTGTTCTTGTTCTTTTCTAAGGAACTCCAGTGCTGATTATATATTGGATTTATGAGAATGTGATGCGTTTATTTTGAACTTAAAAGAAAAAAAAACACGGATGGCTCCTTTTTCTTCTTTCAAAAAGGTGATCTCTTCGTGTTCCTTTGTATTTTTAAGTCTTCTTTGACGTTTGTGCTTCTGTATTCTATCTTTGTATTTTTAAAGGAATCCTGTGATTGGAAGCAAGAAGTTAGACTTGCATGTGCTGTATGTAGAGGCTACCAAAATGGGTGGTTATGAGAAGGTTAACTCTTTTTTTACTACCATATCTGTTCCTCCGATTTTCCTCAAAAAACCCATGTCGTAAAGTTTAAAGCTTTTTATATCTTACATTGATTGCTATGGCATGTAGGTAGCTGCAGAGAAGAAATGGAGGGAAGTGGGTAGTGTTTTCAGGTTCTCTCCAAGGACAACAAATGCATCTTTCGTGCTTAGGAAACACTACTTCAGTCTACTTAACCATTACGAGCAAGTTCATTTCTTTAAGATGAAGGGTCCTCTACGTACTCCAACAGGTAGATGATTTTATGCTTCTTCTTCTTGCATGGGTTTTACCCTGTTTTGCCTTTCTGCTCTGTTTGCTTCTTCTGGTTTTGTGCGATTCTTGTACGGATCTAATCTCGTACTAATTTTTATTTTTATATATGCAGTTGCATTTCCTGTTAACGACCCTTCATGCGGACCTGAACTGGCTCTCGTGGAATATTCCCCTATACCAATAAGAGAAGTCCCAGATCCACTATTGAAGGTCGGCAGGTTTTTTCTAATTTCTACTTTTTATGAAAGATACAGGAGAATAAAGTTAGTATCATCCACACAACAGAAAATGTTCGAATTTAATTTCTATGCTCCAAAATTTTCTGTTCGATTTTATGAGTTTTTCAAATGAGTCCTTTGTGATGACAAAGGAATTATAAGTTGTAGGTTATCTATTTTTATTGGTATGGTCTTTTGATATTTGATGTGTTTGTTTAGTGATTTCTAATCTTCTTTTTATTACGGGGTCCCACTACATTTTATCAATATATTTCTAGTACCTGGTTAGAGGAAATATGAAAAAAGAATGGTTTAATAATAATTTTATTAGGAAAGAAGAAATTAAATATTATTTTTGATAGAATGTGGTATTATATGCTCCAATGGTATAAAAAAAAAATTTTTGGGAGCCATGGCACTTGTTAGTATTACGGTATCAGAGAGAAATTATGAATTTCACATTAATTATATATTAGAGTTGGTAATGAGATATAAAGGTTCATATTAATTTTTTTTTTAGATATTTTTTGTGAGATAAAATCATGAAATTATGGAGTTGAAGCGGACAATACCTTATAATGATGTGAATCACGACAATTAAGCTGATCTGAAATGTCGGATAAATTAATATCTAAGTTTTTTAACTCTATGAGCCTAGACGTGAGAAGTGATATCAAAGCTAACTTTAGAAGTTTTAGCTATGGGTACTAACGATGTATCAATGAGGATAATAGGTCTTTGTTGGAGTAAAAAAGGATGTGTGGCCTTCGTTGGAGTGAAAGAAAATATGCGAAAAGATGTCACGATCATAGAGAATAATTATGTATCACACATAAGTTGTGTACTAGAGTTAGTCATAAAATATAAGAATTCACATCATCGAAGAACTATGAATTTTACATCAATTGTGTACTAGAGTTAGTAATGGAATATAAGAATTCACATTATCTTCTCTTTGTGAGGTTAAAGAGATCGAAGTGGATAATATTTTATAAAAATATAAACCACGATAATTAGATTGATTGATCCAAAATGTCGAATAAATCTATATCCGAGTTTTGGAACTGTACAGATCCTTATGATCCTATGATCCGTCTGATATTTGTATGATATCTCTTGCGAAACAAATATGTATTTTTGTTGTCTCTATCTGTGGTTCACTAGAATGTTTTCTATTGCATACTACCACTCATGTTCGAATCTGCACCTACCTGCTTCTAGAAGCAAAAAGAAACAATGTTTAAATAGATAGTATGTTCAAAATTTTAATAAATACTGGTATATATGAACTTCTTTGTCCGAAAGGAAATTAATTTCCTTTATTTGTATGCGGAATCTGTCCAAGTTATACTGCTAGGATGTTGATTTGAACTTCTATGGGCTTGCAATGGATTGGATGACCTAACCTGATCTGATTCTCTTTGTTTTTCAGTTACTGGAACGATTGATGGGAAGTTCGATTGTGGTTATTTGATATCTTTGAGGTTGGGTCCAGAGGTTCTTAGAGGAGTACTTTACCATCCAGAGCAGCCAGACTATTCTGCTCCCACACCTGAATATACCAATGCCCTTGTCCCATACGAACGCCATTCTTAAATATTCATACATATAAGCTCACCTTCATAGTGACTTCTTGCATATAGTAGTAGAAGGTTTATCCACAAAAAGGACAGGTTGTGAATTTGAAGGAAGCATTGGATAAAGCCTAACGATGGTGATGATTGAGTTCGGAATAGAAAAAAGAAAGGGTGATTCAGTTTTTTTTTTTTTTTTTTTGCAATGAATATTGCCAGATTTTGACGCAGTGCATGTCACGTGAGAGAGAGAGGGAGGTGATATGTTGTTTTAGGTGTTAGGCTTAGGCAAAGACACCCCATGAGATATTGTGAAAGGATGGCATGTTGTTTGATTGTGTTAGAGGCAAAGAGATGTGGTGGGGAAAGGAGTTTTTATTTAGTTTCAAAACATGAATGATGGTGCCGATGACGATGGTTATGATTGTGATAGAAGAGAGTGTCTTTCCAGCTCTACCGCCATGTGACTCTCTCTCTCTCTCCCCCCCCCCCCCCCCAACATCTCACACTGCTAACTTGCTACTATTTACTTAAGCTGTCTGTGCCTGGTACATTGGTCAAAAGACTCGGACTAATCTGTCACTCTGCAGATATGTCCATACAAGATTTCTCCATTATTTTCAATTTAGGATCCCCTAGTTGTTGGAGGCCCTGAGCCCATTCGCAAGCTGCACACATCAGCCCAACTGGAACTTTGAAGCAGACATCATATTATCTAAAATTGTAATGGATGACAATTTTGTTTGATCGGTCTATTAGTGAAATATATATATATACAGGGTTTCCTTGCCATTGTTGGTACTCTGCTGACTAATGTGAACCTTGTGCATCAAGTTGTCTAACATGATACATTCTCACTCTCTCTCGTTCTGGGACCTAAATTCTATACTACTGCCTTTACTTTTACTAGAATTTATGGTTACTTTCATGTTTTCTTCTCTTACCAATTCTTTGTTACTGTGTGTCGTTGAAAACTTGTCTGTGGCTCGCTTTCGTCTTGTAGTCAGCCCTTATTCAAAAAGATAAGCATTTACAAGTCAAATAGATAGAGATTTTGCTGCATAATCATTACTCAGTAGCATTTTCTAGTTTTGTCTGCGTTTTTCTCAGACTTATCTTCCTAACCAATATTGCATTTCCCACAGAACATAAGCCTCTCTACACCGCATAATGGACACGTCATTGTAATTTCAAGAAAGGCCAACTAATCATGGACGATTGAGCATCATATAATGTCATGTCCTTGAAGCTCTTTTCACCCACTAGTCTGGCAATTACTCTTACAATAATCAGTTCTTTAAGTTGATATAAAGGGCAAAAGGAGAGAATAAAAGGGGGCTTCGAAGTTTTAACTAGCATAGATGTGTATCAACATGAGGAACAAAATGTTAGACTAAGTGCAGTTTAGTCTATAATTCTATTGATAGTAAATGCAGTTAATCTCAGACATACAAAACATCCACCATTGATCTCCAATACAATTTTAGAGATGGGATGCTTTATTTACGCAATATAAGTTACTAGCCACCAAGCCAGATTGCCAGTGTAGAACCCATTCCCTGATATAGGGGATTAAAAATGAAAAGAAAGAAGGTACAGGGATCATTGGTTTTCCCTCATTCCATATCTTTGTCCGGAGGTAACCAGTGTCCACTCTGCCAATTTGACTCCATGAACCAGCCCCAATCTTCATGCATACTTTATCTCAATTAATTGCGGAACAGAGGTCGTTCTGGGCTTCCAGAACTCTGACAGATGACCGGCTGTGAACATCTTGACGCCTTCGAATGTCCATCTGCGTACAGAACTTAAAAACATTCAACAGAAAATATTTGCTTGGAAAATCAAACTTATAAATAGAAATGGTTGTAAAACATGCCAGTTTAACAATTTGTTCTGAGAATGGAATCACTCCAATCATAAAACTAATATTCTTGGATGTGTAAATGTAGATGCATGACCCTATAAGAAAACATGGAGACATAACTAAATTAAGCAAATACCAAGATCAAAGAATCACAAAAGTTTTCTACAGCTGTGTGAACAAAGAATGAGACTTAAATCTTACTTTGAGAATAAAGTAATACTACTTCTCAAGGCATTGAAAAGGTTAAAAGAAAAGGGTCACTTTCTTTTGGGTCGTGTTGTTTTGGTTAAAGAACGAGGAAATTGCAATGTGTCGGTCTAGAAGGACCGGAATTATCTTTAGGGGCAATTTTCAAGGCCCAACCCAAATTATGTTAAAGGAAACGTTTTCTTTTCGTGAGAAGCCTTTTCATTAGCACGGTTTGGGCTTTTTGATTTCTTAAATGCATTTAAAACATGTTATGCTTAAGAGGATTTGATAATTCTCACTTGATGGTGGTTTTTTTTTTTTTTTTTTTTTGGGTGGGGAACAAAACTTCCTTGTTTCTTATTTCCTTGTTTTTTGATTAAAAATAAATAATAATAATACCTTGCACATTGTTTTATCTTTTCAATTTTTTTTAGACTTTTGATTTTACATCATATACCATTGAAACAAGCCTTCCTTATCTCATATTTTGTAGTGTCTATATTGTTTTATTTTTATTTTAGATCACATTATTCTATCTCTGTTTTTTAATCTTAATTCCCTTTTATGATTATCACCGTTATTGGTTGAGAGTTCACACCCAAAAATTAAAAAAATTACATCATTATTCAAAGTGTGGCATACCTTTGGTATGTATGTATCAGCCTTTGGATGCCAATGACAATCAGGTATATAATGTCTTGTAATGTTGTAAAGTTAAAAAGTAAATTACACAAAGTTTGAGATTGATGGAGAATGTTCAACCAAATTAACAAAAGAGCAATTATAGGTTCTAGTGATAGGTTTTGATTTAGCAAATCATGCTGAAATGTCAATGAAAATTTTCATTTGTCAAGTCACTTGCCAGTTGAGTAATTCGGTTAACTTTTGTACAAACTAATCAGAAATTTTCTACTGTTTCAAAGGGGAAAATATTTTTAATGAGAGTATTTACTATTAAATGCATCATTTGTCATTGTTTAACATTTGTTTTTAAAGTTCTAAAAAAATAAATACATTTAAGACGTGTATAAATATAATATATATATATATATATTTATTTGTTTAAAGGAATTGCTCTCTCTTTTTCTTATGTTTTTGTTAGATGACTTTTTTTTTTAATGGCCAAATAAATTATTGGAGAGTTGGGGCGGCACACATATATATATATATATATATTTGTTTTATAAACTGTCTGATGTAGTTTTCGTGATGAAAAATAAATTATCCAAAACGGTTGATTTCATAGAATGATATCTATCCATTATGGATGAGTATCCCAATAATTATATTATATATTATATGATTTGTTGATGAATTAAAATTTTAATTTCAATAATTAAATTCGATCCATAACAGTTTTAAGTAATAGAAAAATTAATTTTTTAAAAGTAATAATTTAAAGTTTCTTGATCACCTATTTTTCTTTTTTCTTTTTTTTTTTTTACATATTTTATTATCTGAAGAATTTGAAGAAACTCGAAAAGAAAGAAAAAACAGATTTCGAGCTCATATCGGGTGTCAATATCTGCTTGGGAAACGATATCGTTTAATAATACCAGCCAAGGTGCAACGCGGCATCAAGCAAGAGTTCTCAAAAGACGAGCAGCGACTTCGCTTGTACGTCTGGGATTCTTCATTTCCAGTTCAGTGAATCCCTGAGATGCCCACCATCCTCTGTTGATAGATTATCAAAGAAGAGATCTTATTTCCGGCGAAAATTGATGAAAAAAATCGATATTTCGTAGAAAATCCCCTATTCTGCGAGAAAATTTCAGTTATAAGCTGTATTATTGGATAAATACCGTAAGATGGGCGTTGACTGGACCAAACTCCCGCCAGAACTCCTAGAATCCATCGCCGAAAACCTCAAAATCTACGCCGATTACATCCGTTTCCGAGCGGTTTGCCGCAGCTGGCGATCCTCAATCCCTAAAATCCCTTTCCGCCTCCCTCCTCAGCTCCCCTGGCTCATGCTCCCCCCATCCCAATCTCACGGCGCCTTCTACGATCTCTCTACCAATGAAGTCCGATTCCTCTCACTCCCCGAATCCTCCAACCCAACCCAGCGCCACTGCGGCTCTTCCCACGGATGGCTTATTATCCTCGACGAATCCCCCTCTATTCTCCTCTTGAACCCTCTCTCCCGAGCCAATCTCCTCCTCCCTCCTCTCTCCACTTTCCCCAACGTGGACAGCTTTAACTACTCCGACATCGGGAAGGAATATTCCCTTCGATCCCCTTCCGGAGGCCGTTACACTCGCAATTTACGGCAAATGCGAGACTCCTTCATAAAAAAAATCGTGCTCTCCGCAAATCCTTCCAAGGACCTTCATTTCGTGGCGATTGCGATCCTTAACCAGACTGGCGAGTTAGCTTATTGCAAAAACGGCGACGAATCTTGGCGCTTTATCGAAGATGCGCAATCCTATTCCCAGGATGTTATATATTGTAAGGGATTATGTTACGCTGTTGATAAACAGGGTGGAATTGTAATCTGTGATGTTCGCCATGAGTCGCCCAGGGTTTCATTTATCGAAACACCAAGACAATTAATGGGTGATATGCAATATTTGGTTAATTCTGGAGATGAACTGTTACTCGTTACACGTCACCTTGATCTTGATTTCAATTTCGAGCCTGATCAGTATTATTTGATCTATAGGACTAAGCGTTTCGAGGTTTCTAGGCTAGTTTGGAGGGGACCTCATTGGGAGAGAGTGAAAAGTTTATATGATAAGATGCTGTTTATTGGTGAAAATTCCTCATTATCGTTGTCAGCTTCTGATTTTACAGGTTGCAAGGGGAATTGCATATATTTTACAGATGATTACTCTGAAACTAACTATGATGGTGCTTTTGGGGAACATGATATTGGTATTTACAAGTTATGGGATGGAAGCATTGAGCCATTGCCTTGTTATCCAAGGAATTCTTTCTTCCGATTGCATTGGCCTACACCACTTTGGATTACACCTAGTCCATGCTAATATGAGAGCTTGAAGATAGCCGTAAGTGCTTCCTTTGACTTGTTACAATGTAAATATCTGTATATAGTTAGTATCTTTTGTATCTACGGTGCTGTATGAAAATGGTGTCTTCTGTTTATCTGTATGACTTCTGTGTCAGTATATGATGTTTTATCTTTCTGTTTAAGTTGTTTGTATTGGTCTAAATCTCAGCAACAATTGCTTGTGTGAGACCTTATAGGTTGTAACGATATTGTAATTTATCTGAAATTGTAATGATTTGAAAGACCTTTTTGGCTTATAGATTGAAATCATATTGTAATGCCCATATAGATTGTAACAATTTTGAAGGAATGACATTGCAAAGGCCTTTATGGCTGAGAAAGAAGGATTTTTTGTTACATACAGTTGGTGTAAAAGTTGAAGAAAGAGAATAAGCTACTTTTCTCATATCCCATTTTTCAACTTCAAACGAGCATCAAGCTAAAGACACGTTTCTTTGGCCCCAAGGATTAAGGTTGATCATCACGTGAAAGACAAATCTTGATTTATCTTGAATGTCGCAGGAGAGAGGAAGAAAGTTGAGGAAAGTTATGCAATACCACGTTTGCGGCAAATAAGCTGTCGACGGTTCCTAACTTCTATAAAAGTAGAAAGGCGAGATAGGCTCAAGGGTCCTTGCGCTTGGGGCAATGACGCAGCTCATGAGCTTCAAGCTGAGACGCATCTATTGCTGGTTGAAAACTATTTCCAAACCCCCTTGTAGGCCCTGGCCTTTGAGAATTTTTGGAAGGGCTCCCTTCGGGTTAAAGCCCTTCAATTATTAGTCTAAATGGTATTGTCTAAATAGGAATATGCACTAATGTTTTAATCTAAACTTTCTTGGGTCAACTTGGGTTTAAGGGCTCGGAGCCATTTTTAAGAATGTTGTATTGATTGAAGTAGTTCATGGTTGATTCCAATGTTGCATTATAATACTCCATGGGATCTCCAGATTATGTTTCCCATGTTACAGAAAGGCCCTGTTCAAAGTCTTGATGCATATTTATGATTTATGATTACCGTATAGTTGAAAAGTTCCTCACTTTTGATTTTCTGGTCAGCGATTCTAACCACGCAATCAAGCTTATATATGGAAGGCTGAGACATGTATCAAAATTCAACGGATATAAAGATTACCCTCTACTTCTAGCTAACAAGTATAAAGCATTCGACCAATTATCAAGAAACAACTAATTGAGAGACCTTCTGAACCTATCTTAGCGTATCCTGCTGCACTACAAGACTGCAACGCAAAAAAGACCATTCTGTAAGTATCTTCCAACAGATGTACGCTAAGATATGTTCAGAAAATCATCAGAACATGTAGCGCAAGTGCATGTCAACGTTTGGAGAAAGCAATCAAAGCCCTTTCATCTGCGGAGATGTCAGACTTCGAATGACACGAGAGAAAAAGGGTGAGGGCAAGGTAGTGTATAATAATGAACATAGCCAGTGCAAATAAATAAGCATTAGGACTTTGCTCAGTGTTGGCCATTCAAAATGCCAGAAAAAGCCAATTTTGCGTAACCGTTACCTGCTCACGCGTCCAACCCCGTTTCTTTAACTTCAGCTATCCTGCCCCTAAATTACAATCTTACTTTCCAAATCATCTCTTCGTCTCTTTCTCGTTATTATCCCTCTATAGTAGTACTAGTACTCCCTCTCAGACTTTTTTCTACTAGTGTCTCCGGTGACCAGCCTCAATGGAAGGGGCGGCCAGCAAAGAAATGTCGTCTTCTGGGAAAGCAAAGGGCCAGAATGGGGTTGTTGAGAAGAAAGAATACCCGGACCCTCTTGCCTCTCATGAAGATGTTGTGAAGGACCCTATTGTTTTCTGGGATACTCTTAGGCGCTTTCATTTTATGATGGGCACCAAGTTCATGTAATTCCCTTCGTTCTTTCTTTTTTCTAAACTCTTTTCATTTATCTTCTTCTTCATCTTGTTCTTTTCAAAGGAACACTAGTGCTGATTATATATTTGGATTTATGAGAATGTGATACTTTTATTTTGAACTTAAAAAAAAAAATTACACGGATTTCAAAAAGGTGATCTCTTCATGTTCCTTTGTATTTTTAAGTCTTCTTTGACGTTTGTGCTTCTGTATTCTTTGTATTTTTAAAGGATTCCTGTGATTGGAGGCAAGGAGTTGGATTTGCATGTTCTGTATGTAGAGGCTACCAAAAAGGGTGGTTATGAGAAGGTTAACTCTTTTTTTACTACTATATCTGTTCCTCCGATTTTCCTCAAAATACCCATGTCGTAAAGTTTAAAGCTTTCTATATCTTACTTTGATTGCTATGGCATGTAGGTAGTTGCAGAGAAGAAATGGAGGGAAGTGGGTAGTGTTTTCAGGTTCTCTCCAACGACAACAAGTGCATCTTTCGTGCTTAGGAAACACTACTTCAGTCTTCTTTACCATTACGAGCAGGTTCATTTCTTTAAGATGAAGGGTCCTCTACATACTCCAACAGGTAGTTCATTTTTTACGCATATGCTTTTTCTTCTTGCATGGTTTTTACCCTGTTTTCCCTTTCTGCTCTGTTTGCTCCTTCTGGTTTTATGCGATCCTTGTATGGGTCTAATACTCATACTAATTTTTATTTATATATATGCAGTTGCGTTTCCTGTTAACGATCCTTCATTCAGACCTGAACTGGCTCTCGTGGAATATTCCCCTAAACAGATAAGAGAATTCCCAGATCCACTTATTGAAGGTCGGTTGGTTTTTTCTAATTTCTACTTTTCATGAAAGATACAAGAGGATAAAGTTAGTATCATCCACACAACAGAAAATGTTCGAATTTATTTTCTATGCTCCAAAATTTTCTGTTTGATTTTATGAGTTTGTGAAATGAGTCCATTGCGATGACATAGGAATTACAAGCTGTAGGTTAGCTATTTTTATTGGTATGGTCTTTGATATTTGATGTATTTGTTTAGTGCTTTCTCTATCTTCTTTTTATGGGGTCCCACTACATTTTATCAACATATTTCTGGTATGTGGTTATGGTCCTTGTGATACTTGTATGATGTCTCTTGCGAAACGAATATGTATTTTTGCTGTCTCTATCTGTGGTTCAGTCGAATGTTTTCAATTGCATACTACCACATACCTAGCAAACATTTGGCTTTAGAAGGCACTTCATGTTCGAATCTGCACCTACCTGCTTCTAGAGGCAAAATGAAACAATGTTTAAATGGATAGTATGTTCAAAATTTTATTCAATTCTGGTATATATGAACTTCTTTGTCTGATAGGAAGTTAATTTCTTTTATTTGTATGTGGAATGCTGTCCTTCATACTGCTAGGATGTAGATTTGAACTTCTTTGGGCTTGCAATGGATTGGATGACCTAACCTTATGTGATTCTCTTTGTAGGAACCTCTTGTTTTTCAGTTACTGGAACGATTGATGGGAAGTTCGATTGTGGTTATTTGATATCTGTGAGGTTGGGTTCAGAGGTTCTCAGTGGAGTACTTTACCATCCAGAGCAGCCAGGCTATTCTGCTTCCACATCTGAATATACCAATGCCCTTGTCCCATACAAACGCCGTTCTGGGAGGAGAAGGAGGAGGAGAGGCAGAAGGGCAGGAGACCCTAGCTATCCGAAACCCAACAGGAGTGGTTACAACTTTTTCTTTGCTGAAAAGCATTATAAACTCAAATCCCTCTATCCAAACAGAGAGAGGGAGTTCACAAAAATGATTGGAGAGTCTTGGAGCAGTCTAAGCCCGGAAGAGAGGATGGTAATTGGAAAATGTTTTTGGCGCAATTTACATTTTCGCAGATTACACACAAATAAGAGAATGTCTTGCAAACTACTTTCTGTGATTTTGAGCATTCTTTATCAGGTTTAACACTGTTTTCCTCGTTTATATTTGTGCCTTGAAAAATCTTTTGAGTCCTGCCGTTCTCAAACTATATATTTCCAGTTTGCCGATAGGAATATGAACTTTTATCAATATAATGATAAATCTATTTCTCTGTAGGTGTACCAGAACATTGGATTGAAAGATAAGGAGAGATACAAGAGAGAATTGAAAGAGTACAAAGAGCGACTGAAGAACCCAGCACAGATCTTTATGACTTCTAAAGAACCCGACTGTTAGACCGTAGAGAAGGGAAAATCAGCATTAACTAAAGAACCCAGAGCAGATCTTTATTCTAATGATCTATCTTTAATGTGAAATACTTTACCACTCTACGATAAGAAGTGCCATTTCAGCTTCATATAGATATTTTCACTCTAATGATCTTTCTTCAATATGAAATACTTTTACCACTCTTATTTTTGCACTGGGAAGCTATATGCGAGTCTAGACATGGATATGGATTTAATTTCTTTATTACATGATAGATCTGTCATTGTCTCTTTATTCTTGTAATAGAATGACTTGAAAATGTAAATTAGATACTCATATATTTACGCTACGTATTTTTTATGAAGAGATATATACATAAATTTTACTTTTATATTACCCGAGTCCTAGGTCCCCATTTATCCCTTGACCTTTCCCCCAGCGGTGGATTCCATTCCATTCCGGGGACTCATTCAAGCATGAGGCATTAAAATATGAAAAAGGGTAACGGTAGCTGCACAAAACTGAGTAAACACTGGGCCCCATTGCCAATTCAGATATTTCATTGTCCAGAGCTCCAGATAGATTTCCACCCATGAAACAAAGCAGTCATTTACATTTTGCAGTGTATACTTCACAAGTTAGGTGGACTGGCCATGACATTGTAACCGACGTGCTATGTCCCAAGGAGGCCCTCCCTTTCAGGAATTTTAAGAAGTTCACGAACAGATAAAGTAAAAAAAATCCAAAATCGATAGTTTTTGATTTACTCGATCTTTTAAAGTTATTTTTTTAAAAAAAAAATTAGATATCAGATTGGAGGATGGTATAAAAAAAAAAATTTGAGGTCAGGTAAATCCAACCTTACATAACCCAATATATAAAAATTATTTTTTAATTAATTAATTATTTTTGTTTTTATTTTTATATATTTGTATATATATTTAATTTTATATTTATATTAAAAATAATATTTTATATTAAAAAAATATATTTTATTAAATTCGAATCAGGTCAAATATTATTTTATATAATATCGAGTCAAATCGAATTTAAATATAAAAATAATAAAAAATTTATTGAGACGGGTCGAAATCAAGTTTTAGATAAATCTAACCCTATTAGATCCAATATATATAAAAATTATTTTTTAATTAATTATTTAATTTTATATTTATTTATATATATTTAATTTTATATTTATATTAAAAATAATATTTTATTAATTTTAAATTAAATACTGTTTTATATAATATCTAATCGGATTCAAATATAAAAATAATAAAAAATTTATTCAAATCAATTTCAAATTTTATATATTTAAAATCAGATCAAATTCAAAGGAATAAAAACTCATCCCATTGTCATCACTATTCACGAAGGATCACTGTCACGATCTGGATAATGGTTTCAACTTTAGCAATTCATGGGTCTCTTATTACCTATGCGTGAAGAAAGAACTCATTGGACAATACACGGCCCAACGTATTGTTATTTACGACAAAGAAACGAAAAGTGATTTTGGACAAAACCTGGCAGGCCCATGGAGATCCAATAATAAGACTAGAAAATTCTGTTAAACACGAAGGAGCATCTGTGAAAAATTAAATGTTAGGATCAAATTACTATCAAGCAGTATGTATTATTCCTTCAGTTTTTACATCATAGTATATGTTATTATATTTGCCTTGAAGCAAAAATTTGTCGGGAAATCACCTGAACTTTTCAGCAAAATCACCCCAAATGAAATACTTCCGAATTTCTTGAATGACTTGGATTAGATAACAAGAATACTAGCATTTTTGTTTATGTAGGGAAATATCAACGTAGAGCCATGAGATCAGCAACATGATTGAATGTCTTCATGAACGCTTGTTCAGCCCATGGAAGAAACGGTGTTTTCTCCTCCTAGAATGGCTCCCAGAACCCCTTGAGACAACATAGGGTAAAAACTGTACCTGCATAACACAACATATCTCTCCATAATGAGACCAGAGTATGATCATAATATCTCACAGAACAATAACACAAGGAAGAAATTCTCCGTGTTTATAACATTTAATGGTTTTTGAAGCAAATCTATTCTGATTGGTTTCACTATAGTTTTACATGGCGCCTGCAGCTAAACATTATAGCCAAAACTGGAAATGAGAGCCAAATTTCTAGATCAAGTCTACTTTGAGTTTCCTCTGACGTTATTTATAATTTATCACAACCTTACTTGAGATGATGGTTTCCATTATTCATTAGCATACAAGTCCATGGAAGGTGATATATGCAATTTCTATGCATTCCGAGCTCCAAAGTGAGATCATAAGCAGGAAATGAGCAAAGAAAGACCATATAAAAACTCTTGTTAGAAAAATGAAGGGGGAAAAGGTAAAACCTGAGAGTTATTTCGGACACCAAAATCCTGAAGCGCAGCGCCGTCATCAAGGAGCTTCTCATTGTAGTGTGCTAGGCAGAAATTGGCCCACACGTGCTTCCTACAACCAAAGTAAACATAAAGCTTAATCTTTAAAAAACAAAACTTTGTAGTATTTCCCGGTAATTTTAAACAGCAAGATAAATGCTAAAGTATTTTTTTTTTTTTTTGCAACTCTCTAATACACCAAAATGCCCCCAATAATAAGAAGGGTGCTTTAAGAGCAAAAACAAGATGATAAACCATGAAATGTGGCGATGACCCATCTTGGACTGCTCTGACTCATTCACTTTTTTCTTGATTGCGAGCTTCAAGTCTTTCACCGTGGCCGAATTCATCACCGCAACATCTTCAACTCCAAGGAAAACCAACAGAATAAGCACTGACTTTTAATTTCACAAGTGGCTTCTTAACAATTCAAACACAAATTAGATGTTTGTCTAAACGCCTACTTGAAAGAGAGAGAGAGAGAGAGAGAGAGAGAGAAGGCATTTTAAGTACCGAAAGAGGTTCCATCTAATTTGAGGATAGAGATGCGCATGGCACTCCCCAGTTCAAGGCTGATGAGGGTATCAACATCGGACAAAGTGGGTTTCTTAGGGACATCGGCGAGGATTGGATCGTCAAGGAGAGCGGCCAGCGTTGTCTGTAACTTGGCTTTCTCCACGTTGTTGCCGTTGTATCCCACCACGTTCTCTTCCTCCTTCGCACCTGACTCCATTCTTTACGCTGACAAAAGCACCGTAACCAAACGGAAGGCTCTTGCGGTTAACCTATCTGATTTATTGGATTTTGGAAATTTTGTCTCGAATACTTCGATACATGGGATGGGCCCACCCAAGACTAAGAGCCGAGGCCTATAACATTTAAGCTTGTTGATATAGCATTGATAGCCCATCTTAGGTTTTGAGGTCTATAGTTTGTGCTACTGTAGATAGGCCCAAAAGAGTCAACTGAAAGGATCTGTTTCCCCAACATCATGAAATAAACAGCGCCCTGTACTCCAGATGGAATAAAGCCATTGATTTTTCCACCATTCTTTCTGGGTCCAATTGACCTTTTTCTATACAAGTGAGAGATTCGGTCGGTAGCAATGATTAGAACTGCTCTTTGAGCTCCTAAGGCCCCTTGGAATGACTTAGGATTATCATTCGGTGATCCAATTTCTTAAAGTTTAAATTTGTACAGCTAGTTGGTTTAAGGAAACTAACAACCTTAATTATTTTGGGCACCATTTCTTGGTTCTTGCTCAAACTGAAATAAAGAGTACAAACAATCTTTAGACGGCATTCAAGTGAAGGATTATGTCTTTTATTCTAAAAACTAAATACATTGAAAGCGTCATGATTGATTTTGGAGAGATCCACGAAATCTAAGAGCAAACAACAAAGGGAATAACAACTAGGAAATATAGCAAATCCCTCTAGTTGAACTTCAAAGCAGAAGCTCAACAAGATTAACATGAAAGAAAAGAAAAGCCAACCAAACCATTGTTCAAGTCGTCAGCTTCTGCATATCAACCACCTTCTTCCACGAATCACGGCTCGAAATCTCACCCCACCACCTCCCCACATTTTTCTTGGAAGTGAAGAGCTCTCCCCTATCAGTAGCATTCACCAAGTAATGTGTGTTAGGCAGGTGCGAAAGATCGGCTAAAGAAAAGTCATCGCCCGCCAAGAAACGACTTTCTCCGAGCCTCTTCTCGTACACCTCCAGCACTTTTGCTAGCTTCTCTACATTTTGGTTGATTAAGGCTTGGTCTTGCTTAATCTTCATTCGGGGTGCAAATGCAAGCTGGAATACAAGAACTGAGCTTGGGGGGTTAAAGCTCTGCCCTTCAGCCTCCAGCCATTGATCTATGGAAGCTTTCACCAATGGGTTGGTTCCATACAATCCCTTGTTTCCCTTCTCTGCATGCTTTTCACATAGGTACCTGCAAATTGCCCTAGACTCTAAAATCCCAAATGGAAAAAGGCCCAAATCAAATCAAGATTTTAGCCACTGTCAAGAGGGAACAAAGTTGGTTGGATTTAAATAAAATCAAAAGAAGTTGAGAATGATAACCAAAGAGAGAGATGCTTTCATCTTGAAATGCCGGTACTTGACCAAAGGGCTGTCAAAACCAAGAATTTTGTGAGGACACAAGAAGGACTTTTAATGGTTTATTTAAACCTGAAAACAGACTGCAGACATTACAATTAATGAAAGCATGTACCTGGATCTTGAGGAAATCAGGACTCTTATGCTCGCCCTTGGACATGTTAATGGGGATAAGCTGGAATTGAACATCTT
The DNA here is from genome assembly GCF_047325235.1 of Durio zibethinus. Lineage (NCBI taxonomy): Eukaryota > Viridiplantae > Streptophyta > Magnoliopsida > Malvales > Malvaceae > Durio > Durio zibethinus. The sequence continues at coordinate 894,522 of NC_143181.1, forward strand.
TCTCAAGAAGACAAGCCAAGACTCTAGATACAGCCGTGGACAATGGTGGGCCGTACACTTTCACCGGAGTTGCCATTCGGAAGTGCTGTCTTGTTCCTTTTTCTATTGGTTTGATTTGATTGAGCTTCTGGTAACGCTCTCCTCTCCACCATATAAAAGAATTTGCACTCTCTCTCCACTTTATCCCTTGCTTAATGGGGGCAGTTAATTGGGTCCAACTAGGACAAAAAGAAAAGAGAAGCTAAATGGGCTCTACCTATGTTAAAGTTTGGGTACTCAGTTTCTATTGGTCTAAGTCTACTATGGGCTTGAAAATAACTTAAGGAATGGACTATAAAGAAATAAAACTTAAAAGGTTTGGGATTTCGGACGAAAGATTCTATTCTATGGCTTGAGATTTGTGATTGAAAACTGATGAAGAAAACCCTTTGCTCTGGGATTTTGCATTTTTTATGCTTTTTTGGAATTTTTTGTGATCTGTTATTTCACTCTGAGTAATAGCCCGAATTATGGGCTTTGTTTTGATTGTCTCTTTTAGTTGGTTTGAGAATTATGGGCTTTTTTTAAGAAAATTATATATTCGTAGTTTTTATTAATCTAATTATATTATTTGAATGTTATTTGAAAATAATTGATGTAATGGTTGAATATTTGAATTGATAACACCTTAAATTTTATATATTTTTTTTATCATCATTTGAATCTACCAATCCCCATCGGCTTATGTCAATTAAATTCAATCTTGAGTAATGCACTTCTCATTTAGTCATGGACAATTCTAGGAGATGTTCATGAACGTAGAGTATCATATTCATTAATGCCAGTTCTCGTAGACAAAAGAGGAATATTAAGGTAACATTTCTCTCAAATTCCTGATTTTCGTATCTGCTATGCAAACATCTTTCCAATTTTTCCCTAATATGGATTTGCCCTTTTGTCTAGTGCTTTTAAGATTGTTGGGGAGCTACCCTTGAATTCAACCTTTTTTTTGCCAAGTACCGCCTTTATGTTATCAGCTCATCCTCCGGATATTATTCAAGAATTACGTTCTGCGTGACATGAGTAATCAACTAGCACAAGCACTCCATTTTGAACGAAGCCCGTGTGAAACAGAGTCAGCATATTTCGCACATTCACATCGAGAGGCAGTAAGCGACATTCAATGTCAAAGTCTTTAAATATTTTAATCGTTTGTTCAAGAAAAAAGCCTCTCCAGTCAGATGCAGCTATAAGTATATGAAATAATATAGCCATCTGCATCAAGGACTAATTCTTCTAGCAGTGTAGTCGAACTGCCAAATATTGAGTTCTATTTTTGGGCAAATATGAAACAATATCTCATTGATAAACTCGAGTAGATTTATCAAGCAATGGCATCTCTAGTTTCTCCATTTAATTGCAAATACTAGAGAGAAAATGTAATTATAGATTGCAATGATAAGCTGCCACGTTGCATGGATACCCATTACTTTGAAAATATTGCGTTAAGTCTCACACGAGGAAAGAAAAATAGAAATAACTAAGCATATAATAAACTAAAAAAATGATTCACGGGGGCTTGCCTGCTGGCTTCCTTGCCTAAAAGCTGTTTCAAATTTTCTAGGTGATGATTGTTTCTTCTGCTAGCCCTCCACTTTGCCTTGTTTGTCTGCAAACCTTTCCAAGATTATCAATATTTCTAACATGAAGCGTAAGCGAAGGACGATTCTTACAACTTTCTTTTACCTCCTGTCTATTTCTTGCAAAAGATCTGAAATTTCAGAGAATTCAGGTCTCAAAGATGGCTCCCGTTGCCAGCATCTCTCCAGCAGTTCAACAAATTTCGGGTGAGTATGCTTAGGAATCGCAGGCCTTAGACCCTGAAATCCACATAAAGAAAGCTTTGGTTGGTTCAAGTCTCTTACGCTGTACACTTGTGAATTAGAAATCTTTTAGTAAGAGAAGCATTAACTATCCTAAAAAGAAAGTAACCAGAGTATCAGACTGATTTTTCTTGGTACTCCATGCATAAGAATGAAGGAATATATAAATGAATATGCGTGTCATTAAAACAAAATAATTCTGCTAGTTCTATTTTTTAAGAGAATACCTTCTGGACTACGCCCAATGCTGCTTGTAAGGGGGTTAAATTCTCATACGGAAGCTGGCATCAATCACAAAAATTAGAGGTTGGTTTTTTCTTTTTTTTGTTTAAGTCTGTACAGCCATAAACAACTAGAAATGAAAGACAAACCAAAATAAACCTTAACATGAAGATTGAGCTATCTCCAGAGGAAAAAGATAAGATATGCTTTTTTTTTTCAACCAAAATGTTGCAAAAGAATTACCTTTCCTGTAAGCAGTTCCCATAGCACAACTCCGAAACTGAAAACATCAGCTTTGTGATCATATGGTTTATGTTCAATCACCTTCCACGGATCAAGACCAGATAATTATGTCAGAAAGCTGGAGGAAACTAGCAAAGACAAATAATGGTCAATACAGGCATGGTATGGAATGTCAACAAAAGGATAACGTCTCATTAACTTATAGGAGCATGCTCCATGAAATATTTAAAACAAAGACAAATGAATTATGCAACACTTATTCGTAGTGCTGCATGGAAAAAACAACTGTGTTTCAAGGTCTGGTTATGCCGTACTTGTAAACAAATGAAATAAGGCCTGTAAACCGAAAGAAGAAACATATTATCATTTTAAAAATTATATAGGAAGAGAGAATCTCGAAGGTCATCAATAAAAACAATTCCCAACTTGGTTTAACTCATTAAAGCTATGCACCAACAAAAAAATAACTGAATAATGCCTTTCTCCTAGGTCTATCCTACCTAAGTTCACTTTTTGTTAAACGAGACCATCACCTCTTACAACCTTAACTTATGCTCCGCAAAAAGCACCATAAACTTCGCTGACCTTCAATTTTCACCACAGCAAACAATCCCTTAAATTCTTCACCTATTCAAGCATTCACTGAAAAGCAATTTAAACTGCCCTTAGTGGCTATTAAACGATTCTACAAAGGCCCATTTAGAGCAAGCACCTTGTGGTACTGCATGCTAGAACAGGCTTAAAAAAATTGATTTGTTTGAACTAATATTCCAGACCTTCACTTTTGACAAAGTAACAAAATGTTAAATATCCATGAATGAATGAACATCTACAAGAATACCAACCTCTGGAGCCATCCAACGATATGTTCCTGTTTCTGCAGTCATCACACCTGACTGAGCTTGCACCCTAGCAACACCAAAATCAGCTACCTTGACAACCTGTGGCACAGATCCTTAGGGTGTAAAGAAAGATAGAAATCATGGACCAGACAGCTCAAGCAATGTATATATAGCATACAAAAAATGTGAATGCAAGCAAATGGACCAAAAATAGTCAATATTCATGTTATAAGCCACTGATCCCTCCCCACTCCTAAAAAATATTATTTTTGCTCCAGTAAAAAAAATTGCTAGTTTCATACTTTGATTGATTAATACCGCTATGACCCCAAATGGGAATAGGGCCACTTACAAACCGCCTGGTAGCCTACATAGAAATCCCAAATCATTAAGTGTCATGTTCATTGGGAAACAGAAGGTCAAGATTCTACACCCCTCTAATCCAAGTACAGCGATGCCCCCCATAACATACCCCTACCCAGTGCAAATTCTTAAATATTAATCCTCGAGGTATTATTCTTTTTAAACCAAAATGGTCAAATATGATTTAAAAAATCAAGACATACCTCCATAACCAGTAGACCTTTAACAGGATATAAGAATTAAGATTATTTTTCACATAGAAAAAAACAAATATATGAAGCAAATACCATAAACAGGTGAATCTCTTACTCCATTTTCATCCATCAAAAGATTGGCAGCTTTCAGATCCCTATGCATTATTCTATTTTGATGCAAGTAGCTCATGCCATTGGAAACATCAATTGCTACTTTGAGTAAGAATGGAAGCTTAAAACCAGATTTTTGTTTATGCAGAAGGTCATACATGCTTCCACCAGACATGAACTCTGAGAAAAAAGAAAAGAACATACAATTGAAATTGAAAATAAAAATTACATATCTAGTCAGACAACTAGGTCTACATAGGAAGTCATAAAATATACCTGTCAAAATGCAGAGGCTTGGAGATCTGGTACATGCACCGATGAATTGAACAACATTCTTGTGCCTAATTTTCCTGTAAATTCCAAAGAAAAAAGCTAAATTTCCTGAGTGTAGGATGTAGATAGTACTTTATCTTTTTTTTTTAAAGAATCAACATGAAATTGAATTAGCTCATCAACAATAGGTAATACTATGGAAAAGGAAAAATAGATGAAAGCAGTGTCTACAGTAACTACCAAATAGCGATTAAACACACCTCATGATATTAACTTCTTGAATAAATTCCCTTCGCAAGTTCTCATTTAGATGCTCAGTCCTTAGAACTTTGATAGCTACATCTTGACCACAGAAAGTACCCATATACCTGCATCAGTCAAAATATATCATTCACAAATATTATGCACAAACAGAGCATGGCATTTAAGGATAAAAAACTCACAGATCACCATAAGAGCCAGAAGCCAATTTGCTTTCATACTTCAACAGGCTAGTATCAATATCCCAAACATCATTTCCACTAGGAGGTATGTTAACATTACTGGAGACAAGTTTGTTTCCAGTTTGCTCTAGCTCCCTCACGTGATATATTGCATGAGATTTTAACTGGGAATGCTTCTACAGAGCAATTCAAATTATCAGAGACCTACTCACTGCTAGAAGATCACAAGAAACAAGATATTTCAACATTTTCCTTTATAATGATTATCATCTCTTTCTTTTAACAAAATAATGCAGAACATATATTGGAATGATAAAAGAAAAGGAGCACAGGCAGGAGCAAAATATAAAAGATAATTAAGCAAATTCAATTTGTTAAAGTTCTCTAGAAATTTAGGCATATCCTCTTAATGAGAAATAAAAACATTAAATTAACAAAAATTCATTGCAAATAACACATACTGCACCAATATGAAGACCAAATATCATAGTATCGAAAAAGAAAACAGATTTAGTTTTACTTTACCAATCAAAATAATCATCAATGTGGCAAGATAAATGTTAGTACAAAAGAATATATTTTCCATACTCACTCCAGTTAAAATACTAAAATAAGATGATTTAGAAATGTGATCAACTGAATTTGTCCTGGGTTTAACATAAACCATTACAGCCAAATTACACTTAAAAGTAAAAGTAGGTGACTAAGAAAACGTCCTTGTTACCATGAGGAAGAAAATGAAATCAAAATAATTAATTATTGTAGTTATAACCGAGAACAGCAGATGATGCTACCTCAACTCTGGATATCTCCTTTACCAATACATTTCTGAGCTGCTCAGTCTCCTACAACCATAAATATAAAAGTAATCAATCCATTTGAGTAATTGATGGAGAGGCACACAAACTTAGAAAATAGAGAGTCTAAGACGACTATAGGTTAAAGTCAATAAACTACTTCAAGACTGATAAACGATACATCAGAAAGACAAACATTAATCTTAATGCTATAAATATTCAGCTTGAAAGACTGTTACGAAATTTACTGATACCATTATAAACTCTGCGGCATTCTTCCCCAAGGAATAGTGACTTAGTGCGGTAGAATATCAAAAGAGAAGAAAGGGTAAAGTACCTCAAGTGCCCAACCATCAACAAAAAACACATCCAAGGAATAGCCATCTGTCGTGGAAAAAGCATGTGCTTCTTGTATATTCAGCCCAACTTCAGATAATAACGAAGTCAACTGAAATTTCAACATAAAATATCTTAAATATGGTAATGAAAAAGACTAATCACCAGATATAGTATCCAAAAATTATTTACACAACTAGAAAAACTAAGAGACATTGACTACCTGCGTTAGAAGTTTTGGCTTGTCATTTGTTGAAATAGTGATCTCATGCATCAGCCTACGAAATTATGAATTAAGACAAATTATTTCACAAACACTGGATGTAGAATTCCAGAAATAAATAGAAAAGACTTCCTAACTTTCAAAGTCTTATGCCTCTCATTCACCAGCAATAATCAGAAATAAATAGAAAACTTTAGGGGAAAAGAATATTAGATAGGAAGCATGGATGACATTGTTGACAAGCAAGTATCCAAGGACAAATATCCAAAGCAATGCAGAATCAGTGTACAGACACAGTTTTGCACTTAACTTAAGCTAGTAAGTTTACAGATCGACATGCTGAGAACAGTTTGCACAGAATGCAATGAGCCCATAAAGGATAATTTATAAACTAGGAAGAAATTATTCCTTTTATTGAATCTTTTAATTCTTCTACTTTGATTCGGAGAAGGAACCGTAAAAGCTTTTTCATTGTTTGAAATTGTTTTGCTATACTAAATGAATCCATGCAAATGAACTCAATCTGCATGAAATTATGTGTAGAAATTGAATGGCTATGATATATAAATATTGCATAAAATGCCCAACGAGATCACAAATAAAATAAAAAGTACCAAAAAACAGGGGAGAAACTTTTAGAAGTATTTACCTAGAGTGAATGGGTTTGGCATAAACTACAACGCCCATATCTTTAACACGTCTTTTTGCTTCATTCACAAACTCAAGGTCAGATGATGTACCAAAGGCAGGTGGGGGATGAACCCTAAAACAGGGGAACAGCAAAAGGAGCAAGGAAAGCATTGAGGACATTAGAAATTATCAGAAAATTAAGCAAGATCAGAATTGACCATTTTGACTCCAAAAAGAAAGAAGACCAAGTAGATGTTTGCATAACCATGCCTTTTTTTGTTGGGATAATCGGAACACTGAGCATCAGCTTTCCTTGCAAACTTCAAATGTCCCAACTCAACCCTATTTCCATCCGAGGCAGAATGGACCTGTACAAGAGAAATATTTGTTAAAGATTAGACTTGCGTAAATTATTAAAATTTATATAGTTATATTAGATTTTACACGAAGAATATTTATTGTAATTTGTATGGAAAGTATAAATTTTTTTTAATTTTATTAAATATATATTTAATTATTATTAAAATTTTAAATTATATTTTTTATTTTAATATTACGTTAATATTAAATCATTAATAATTATATTTTAAATTATCAAATCTAATTAAAATGAATATGACTGTTCTAATTACCTTAAATCCTTCAAAGCGGCATTATAAAACAACCTAACATATATGAATTGTACAATCATTTCATCCTCAATTATCAGAGATCATTAACTAAGAAATGGCAAAACATATCTGAAATATGAATGAGAAGATCAAGTAAAAATACTTGCACAAGCCGAACTTCAATCGCATGTCCGCTGGCAGGATCGCGTGCCTTCTGAAGTAATCTTTTGTGCATAAGAACATCTTGTGCCCTCTCCACATTTACATCAAATGCATACCTACAACAAACAAATGAATAAGCCTATAACTAATTAAATCTACTCCAAAAGAGCCAATGAATGGAAATTCCAGTTAAACTTCCATTTCATAACAAAAAGCAACAGTAAGATATATTTAAGGCGCTCTGTTTGGCAGCTAAGAAACCAACAACCACGAAAGAACCGTTAAATTACCGTCTATTCTCTAAAAGAAACCTCACCAACGACTAGGCTCGACTCCATTTTGTTAATTCGATAAAATTTAAATTTTCATTTCTTTGTCGCCAAACACAAATATAAGCAAGTTCTTCGAGTCATACGCGAAAGGAAAAGGAAACGAAAACATTTGAAAGCCAAGATTCAGTGTGGGGTACCTAGTAGGAAGTCTAGAGAAATGAGCCCAAAGTTCATCTTCAAAGGTAGGGAAGGTCGCCTCCTCAATGTTCAAGTCCCTAAGTTGACAAAGAACATCGTTGTACACTTCAATCTTTCGCCTCTGTTTTCGGCTCTGACTAGGCGCCAAATCCACTGCTCTACTACTGCAACTCTCCGTATCCGCCATTACCATTAAAACAAAAAAAAAAAAAAGAGGTTGGATTCAGATTCTAAAACGCTGATTAAAATATCTTTGCGAGGATCATAGTTTAAACGTATTGGCAACTATCAAAGCAAAAGGACGGAGAAAATTTTTTTCTTCTTCTTTTGCGTAATGATAAATTAAGGTTTGGGCCAATGGCTTCTCCCATTTTTTTTGGCTTTCCCCCTCTTCCCGTGTTTTATAAACTGATAAATTTCGATTGTTTTTGGGGGAATAATAACGTGGATTCTAACGATGCGCACCCATAAGCGCAAATCTACGTGGATTCTAACGATGCTGCCCCGCTTTGCTTATATCACCCCCTGCTTTATATTTTAATATTTATGCCATTTTGTTTTATTATTAATTAATCTAATAATGGTAATATAAAAACCATAGGAATAGAATAAAATAAAATAAAAAGTCGTTATCCATTGATTAATAACCCAATGGACATCATCACACACGGACGCATTTAACCTAATCTACTCCATGGAATCTTTCTCGAATCTCTTTCTTGACTATGATAAATTTTAAAATCCTGGCTAGGCCAGGGCCTGAATATTCTCATTTCTCATGAATCACGGTGGGTGGTCTGCTCATCCCCCTGTTGGATTGGACACCTTTTTGTTATTATATTAAAGTCAATTCAGCGGAATATATTAACATGTTAGACAATGATGGCATTAAGCCATAAATTAATCTTTTGGTCTGATTCGATATTTTAGCAATGTTAGGATGGACTGTATGGTATATGATAAAAGGTTAGTATCTTATAAAATAGTGTTGATGTAATTCTATACGCTCATCGTGCTATTTAGTATTTAGCCCAAAAAACCCATTCCTATCCTGTTCCCCAGGCCTGGTAGGCCAGTCCCTCCTCAAAAAGCTAAAGAGTTATGAAAGCAAAATAAAACAATAATCAGCTTTAGTAATCTCTAATTAACTATAACCTATTTGCCCAAAGGGGTACAAGAAAAAACAATTAGCAATTGGTTAAACATTCAAACAGATCCTCCTAATTTTCAACTCCCATTTGGCGAGGCGAACTTCCTCAAAAATTGAACAGCTGTTTCGCTCTTTCACGTTTCGGTCATCCAGCTGATCAGCCTTGACTTCTCCTTTCCCGAACATCAATCAAGGGTTTTTTTTTATTGACTCCGTTTCGTCATCCATTACACTGAGAGGATCCTACTTTTCTGATTCTTTTAACAAGACTTCCACCAAATAGATGGCTTCCTGCAAAACTGATTAACTTCATATACATTCTCCTAGTTGTATGATTTGAACACTAGTATTTTAAGTTAATACACTGCAATATTTTCAAAAATACAAAAAAGGTTGCTATATTGCATAAAATTAACCTACTGCTGGTGCTCCTAATTAAGTTCTTTGGTTTATGCATAGTTTAATTATTACCTTAGCTGGCTAGCAAACAAATTGGTCAAACTGATCTTATATCAAGAATTCTTGAATCATACTAAAAATCATAAATTACTTCAAAAATGATTAATTGACTTGTAAATAATAAATAAATAAATAAAAAGAAAAATTCTGAGCGGAGTGGATGATCAGGAAACGGGCTCAAGATAAAGCGTGAACGTCCTTCTCAGAGCTCCCTGGAGAACATAACATTCTATTCAGGATGGGGAGTCTCACCCTCACTCAAGTTCATCTGCGTACGCTACGCTAGTAAACTAAATGGTATGTGACCAACGGACAAATTGGTGTCGTTAATATGATGAGATTCCACAAATAGTAATTAAGATGCAGCTGCAGTTCGGAGAGTTAGAGATAGTTATGGCCTTATGAGTCGGTTCCCTTATTAATTACGCTGCAATCTGTGCCTCTGGCTTGTTAGCACAAACAGGAGAAAAGGGATCACAAGCCAATTCTATTTTTTAGATAAGGCTAGCTACTACTCATTAACTACCAACTTTCAACATTGGTTAGTATTTGTGTGTGTGAGAGGGAGAGAATACTATGGGGATGGATGGGTCGGGAAGGTTGCTATTAAATGCTCTGCTCCTCGATGTGGGTTTTGGTAGTCGAGGGTTTTTAATGCACCCAGAGCAACTCTCTTCTTTTATGTCCTTAAATTAGATCCAAGAAATTCCCATTTCTTCCCACCACTTCTCCTCTCTCACATCTCTTTCTTCTTCATTTTCACTGCTAGCTACTTCTTTCGAATAAAACAAGTTCATCATTCATATCATTTTAACCCAAAAGAGTTGCTGCGGAGTGGCAGAAGGTTTTAGCACAGCATGTTTTGATGGTTGAAATAGGCACTGCGATGTTGGCTCGGTTCACTCGGACAACATTAAAACCTACTCTTCTCAAGCACAAAAAATGAGCTTTAGATAATCTCGCGTGGCTTCATGTGCTTTGATTGAGCCGTGCCAATATCCTAGTGCCTTTTCATTTCTCCTAACAGAGTTAAAAGGCAAACCCTTGTCACTGTAACGGTCAGAACAGTTCCCTTTCCAAAACTGGCAAGCAACGCGATTGTAAGGTATATTGCCCTGCTGCCGGCACCCTTTTCTCTTTTTCCTTTCAAGCGTTCCTACAATTTTTTTCTTTCATCCTAATAAAACAAAAGAATATTATATATATATATATATAGTTCTGTGCTTTTCCCTGACCAATTAGGTATATCCCGATTAGTTGTTCATCTAAATCTTAAACAGTTGAGAATATTAATTGAAGGCAGTAAGGAAGTGTTTTACCCTGCTTGATGCTTAAATGCTAATTGATTTGAGCTTTATTGCCTCACAGGCAAAGTTCATTATCCGAAAGCATGGTGACATTTGTTCAAAAAACAAACTTCAATTAAACCTAAGAGCTGTTTTTGATTGATGATGAGTACATATATATATATATATATATAATGACATTTTTGATATAAATAAATGGACGAAAAAAGTCACAAAATTTTTGTATTTAATTTTGTACTAAACATTTTCATTGCTCCCCACGCAGTCTGCAGGGACATGTCATAACACTACTCCCAACCTCCCAATATAGATTTATTATTTTGGTTATTAATTTACTTGGATAAATGCTTGTGATATTAGTAATTGATTAAATAGTACTTAAATGGATGAAAACGTATTCCAATCTCTTTAAAAATAAAGGAAAACAGACAAATAATTCTACAGTTTGAGTTTGAATTATAAAGTTAAGAAGAGAGGAGTCAGTTGAGGAGAGTTAATGAGAGAAGTGGGGACCGTTGGCCAATCTTTAATAAGAAGAGTAAATTAGATAGGTGGTGAAGAAGAAGAGAATCTGCATGACATTTATTTACGAGGAAGGCCTGCTATGAGTTTGGCAGTCAGACAAAGATTCCCTCATTCATTACTGCCGTGCGTGCATGGCGATCGATCTAGCAATTGGTATATGAATTAACAGGATTCAATGTGTTTCTTCTTGGTATATGTATACGTACACTCCTTTGTGTGATTTTGCCATCCCTTTCAAAAATTTAATTTTCATGTATGCATGCCACTATGTACAAAGTTATTTATCTCTCTGTTTGTCCCCCTTAATTTGTTACTCTCACAGGGATGACCCTACGTACAGTTCTTTGCTGTCTGATAAGTTTTCCCTTGCTGTCAACCAGATTCTTGTTAGTATATGATCATCTGCCAGTCTGGTAAAATTATATTTGAGAATGATTTTTCTGGTTTCGGCTAGCATTCGATGATTGCTATAACATGCAATGCGTTGCTTAAGGACTAGCAGATTTGATTATATTCCAAATAAAAAAGAGAAAATTAGTAGCCTTACTCGTGAATTTCGTTGCATGTACAAATTGTTTCGACTTTAGAAATGAAGAGATATTCGGGAAAGTTTTAGAAATTTTACCGACAACTGATGATCATGTTATATATTGGTATAGGATATGGGAAGATCAGGAAGAGAAGAATTTCGGTATTCACCACTATTTGTCTATTTCACACACGGAAAATGGCCCCATTGGAAATTAAAGGGCCTTTCGCTGGTTCAATTTAGGGTGCGCAAATGTCAATTACTTGATCAATGAACTTTTCTGCCATTGGCCTATAGTAACATGGTAAATTTGCCCATCCCACAAGGTAACTAATCACAAATATATTAGCAATTACCAAGAGCCAACTATGTTGACTACAAATCCATTCCACTTAATTAATTTTCCATGCCCACCGTTGGCGAATCACGACACTGATCAAAAAGCAATCTCCTTTATTAATTTGTCAACCTCCATGGCTAGATATTAATAATTGCTTCCCTAATCACCACATAACCAGCACATAGACACACGGGCCAGGGGGCATATCTATACAATTACGTCATCTTTGCTTAGAAAAATTAATCATTCATATTTTGAAAAAAAAAAAAAAGGAAAAGAAATATGTAGATAAACCCAAACTTGTGTACTTCTTCAACGAGTACTTCCATGAATTACCTGTGTCAAATCTGGACTTTCAAAATCTTTTACCAATTGTTATGCCAATTTTGAACTTTGAAGTTAGATAGCTAGGACTCATGTTTTTCCTATCGCAAGCATTCAACGGAATACGTTAAACATATAATACATGCGTCAAATGGACAGTTAACCAATACTTTTCAACATGTATGACCAAAAAACGTGTGTCACGTGTTATTGTTCAAAGAGTAATGACATTTAAGAAAATATATATGTAAATTAATGTATTATTTGTTATTTAATGAAAATCATAGATTAAATGTAAAATGTTTTTCCTTAAATAATATTTATAGACGTCCATTAGCAAGACCTTAATTTATTCATATTTGATATAATTTATTTCATTATTTATTTTCGTCAGCCATTAGGCTATTGTTCATAAGTCATAAATCGATGTTTTTCACGCAATACATATAAAATTTTACCAAACACTCTTTATGATTAATTAATAATATAGATCATGGATCATAATACATACATAATTACATAATAAACTTCTTTGATTTGCGCACTTATTAAAAATAATAAATTTCCCAACAATTTAATTTTATTACTTTTTCTACTTATATAGACACTCAAATATTTATTGATTAAATCTGACGATTTATATATTCACATTATGTAAAATATTTAAATTTGTATATTCATGTCATATTTTATATAATTACGTAATAATTCATATTGATAAAAAAATATAAAATATATTTTTTGATTTTATTAAACTCATAAATAATCATTATTAAAATTTTAAATTATGTTATTTTCGTTTTTTTTTTTTTTTCATATCGTATTCGAATTATTTCATCATATCATGTTATAAATTATCAAATCCCCTTTTATTATCCTCTGGAGACCGAAAGTGTAACTGGCTCAAACAGAGAAATTAATGCCATCATTTAATTCTAATAATTAATGATGGTATGAAAGATGGTTCCTTACTCCATTAATTTCAATGCCAAACTTAAAATAAAAAACTGGACATTTCTAGAAAAATTAAAATATGGAATGCGTGACACAACTAATTGCTTGGCACACCAAACAAGCCCTCTTGCGTAATGGCTTCGGTGGCAGCCTATTAGATCATGACTTACCTTGTCTCTCTCCTTAAGGAGGAAAAGACTTGGATGAAATAGCAAGGTTCCAAGTTCATCCCATCATTTTTATTTATTTATTTATATATTTGATTGAGCCTTGTAAACCATGGAATCTACAAATATTAACAGAGTTAACTCAGACCTAAGTATATTTAAGATCAGTTTTAGTATTGTGTTTGGAGGCTTAAATATATATATATATATATATAGATATACAAGTAGATTGCCAAATGTGTAACCCTAAATGGGTTTTTAAGCTAATGATCCATTCAAATTGATTTTGAAGATATTATAGAGTAATTTTCACTTTAATAAATTAAATATAGTTTTTCAACCCAATTTAGGTTGAAACTATTATTTATATTTGACGAACAAACCTCATCAAATGTATGGTTAGACTATTTCGTTATGTCATTTCTACGCGCAAAGACGCCGCCAAAGTGTTATGATATTGGCAATAGGGGCACATGCATCCTTTACCAAAACCAAAAAAGAAACTAATTTTATTTTAATTTGAAAAAGAGAAAAATTTTTTATGATCAGTTTTTAACTTAAAATGAATTTCATAATAAATTAAAAGATTTAACTTAAATATAAAATTATAAAAAATTAAATATTTATTAGATATTAGACAATATCATTTTAACATGTTTCATAACATGTAAATGAAAATAAAAAAAAAAATTTATTACATGATAAATTTAAAAAAATAATAAAATAAAATCTAAAATTTGATATTATATTAAATATTTAATTTAAAATTAATTAATAATAAATAAAAAAATTTAAATTAAATATAAAATTATAAAAAATTAAATATTTATTAAATATAAAATAATACCATTTTAATGTTTCGTATGCACTAATAAAAGACGTAAGAATTCAAAATTTGAAAAGCATATCGTACAAAGTGCACGGATTTCTTCTTTATCTTCTTCTGTATTAATGGAAATCCCAGGAATATTACGTGTTGTTTTGGATAAATAAAAGCAACGAATATAAGAATCAAACCCCCTCTAAAAAAAATGAATAGTTCAAAAGCGGACTTTGTTGAGAGTTGAGAACAAAGAATTCTATTTTGAAAAGTAACCCCATAGATTTTATAAATGTGTTTCTCTTTCTAGATGTAATTAGACGTCATTTGTATTGGATTTTGGTTACAACAGCCCGACCTCTTGAAGTATTTGGTATTCGGTGGCAACACTAGTCAGTAAATAAAAAATTAAGCATGGTACTGTTAAAAAAAGTGCATGGAGGACTATCTAATCTAGATCAGCTTGGGTCGCACGTTTCTTCAATTGGTTATACATACATATATACATATATATAGACACAATAAATCACCGGCTTAGATGCGTTCCATTCGCTGCTTACGCGAAATTTCCGCGCTTAGAATCATTCGTAGTAACTTGCTGTAATAAATGGAATCACATTTGTCATGAAACTCCATAGTCCACAAATTTCCTGTAATAATGAGACCAGGTTTATACTCGATTATTATTCACATTTGGTGCTTATTCTCCAAATATGAAAAAGTTAATTCAATTATAGACACCTTTTCTCTTTTTTCTCCACCACGAAAAAAATGATGTGGTGCCACCCTAACCCTGTCTCTCTTTATATATACCCACGCTCAATCCTGAAGAGTGATAATATTACTAATACTTTCAAAACTCTCATCTAGCAGTTTAAAGACTTTGCTTTTTAGTTTTTACTATTTTTTGTGTCGATCAGTTGCCATGGGTTCCAGCACTAGGACCTTCCAGGCCATTGTGGGTGCGCCTGGGGTGAGAGGAAAGAAGGTCACGGCTCTGTCGAAAGATAGTTTGACTGCTTTCATTCAGTCAATCATTTCAACCAAACATGAATTCAGAGAACCCTTTTACGTGCTCGATTTGGGTGTTGTCATAACCCTCTTTGAAAAGTGGGCCCGTAACCTTCCCATGGCACAGCCTTTCTACGCCGTCAAGTGCAACCCCAACCCAGCTTTCCTTGGGGCACTGGCTGCCCTTGGCTCGGGCTTCGACTGCGCAAGCAAGGCCGAGATTGAATCCGTTTTGTCTCTTGGTGTTTCACCTGGCAGGATCATTTTTGCTAACCCATGCAAAGCAGAGTCCCACATCAAGTACGCTGCAACAGTTGGCGTTAACCTAGCAACTTTCGACTCTAAAGAGGAACTTGAAAAGATTAAGAAGTGGCACCCTAAATGTGCCTTATTGATCCGAGTCAAAGCCCCGGATGATGGCGGCGCAAGATGCCCTTTAGGTCCCAAATACGGTGCACTCCCCGAGGAAGTCACCCCTCTTCTCCAGGCCGCTCAAGCTGCACGGCTCACCGTCACAGGTGTCTCGTTCCACATTGGAAGCGGAGCCATGCAGTTTCGAGCCTATCGAGCAGCCATAGCAGTAGCTAAAACTGTATTTGAGACGGCTGCTAGACTTGGTATGCCCAAAATGCGTGTGCTAAACATCGGTGGAGGGTTCACAGCCGGCCCACAATTCGGTGAAGCAGCGTCTACGGTGAAAGCTGCTCTCCAAGCTTACTTTCCAAACGAGCCAGGCTTAACAGTAATTGCCGAGCCTGGTCGGTTTTTTGCGGAGTCAGCTTTCACACTAGCCACCAACATTATAGGAAAGCGCGTTAGAGGTGATCTAAGAGAATATTGGATCAATGATGGGATCTACGGCTCCATGAACTGTATTCTCTACGATCATGCCGTTGTCACGTGCATGCCTCTCGCAGAATCATCCAATCGTGGCAACTCAACGTGCAAAGGAGCGAGAAGCTACGATTCCACCGTGTTTGGACCCACGTGTGATGCGCTTGACACTGTGCTGAAGGGTTATCCGCTGCCTGAGCTACAGGTGAATGACTGGCTGGTGTTCCCCAACATGGGGGCTTATACGGCGGCTGCTGGGTCCAATTTCAATGGGTTCAACACGTCAGCCATTTTGACTTACCTTGCTTATTCCAATCCAAATTGATCAGTGAGACCTTTTGGGTGGTGGATGGGCTGTTTCGTGTTTGACATTCTGATTCTTGGTCTGTGCTTGTTGTGAATTACAATATGTTATATATTATCATTATTCGTTCCTGCGTGAGATTTGTATCCTCGCTTTGGAATAGGATCCTGCAACCAAATAAAATAGATGCCTGATGCTAAATTGCCAAACAGACAGAATCTTCTACTCATATTCTCTTTTTTCTTCCCCTTCTCTCAAAGTTACACTTCAACCAGCACTTTCTTTTTGTCACTTGTTTTATTATTATCCATTCTTGATCAAAGTAATCCTCCATGGTATTATAAAAGTCTAATGACAAAAGTTTAATGTAATTAGTCAACACTAAGGAATCTCTTTTGTAAGAAGAAATATTTGCTACAAACAACTAAATGGGTTCAATGTGTCGAACGTTTCAAGCTCCAAGCTCGCGCGATTTCAAGATATGGAGATAGACTCTTTCACATCCCAAATTAGCCTAACACAAAAAACGATGCATGGGCACTCTAGACTACGGGGTTTGGCTGCCCAATACGTTGCAAAATAAAAGGACACAGTAAGTATCTGAAGAAAGGCTAAAAAAAGAACAACAGAAAGGTTTAAGGCAAGAGTATGGATGTTATTACTCAATGGTTCTAATCTTTTCCTTTTATGTACATAACTGTGGGGAACTCTCTATTTATAGTTGAGCCCCCTTTAAATTTAGTGCTTAAGATGCATTCCTAAACTCTAAAGATTACCTAGTTAAATCCATTGATTCTAAGAGATAAGATACAATCCCTGATTCTAGAGGATTTGGTGCTGCTGTACAATTTTTGACTTGCTGAAATTATGCTAAGCACTGGGCCTTCTAAAAGCGCCCAAATCTGATCCTCCTAAGACTGTATTCAAGCTTGCTTGCATTTGGGCCCGACCATACGCTCGCTCCTCAATCATTAGTGCTCTTACTTGGACCCAACTAGGTGCTCGCGCATCATGCACTAGTGCCCACCCCTAGGCCTGATTCAATCTTATTAAATCTAAACACCTTTCCTAAGCCTCTGAAGTCTTGAAAATTGCCCACACCATTATTTTGGGTTGGTTCCCCATAACCTAGACCTTCAGTACACCTCAAGGCCCGATCTCTTTGGTTGTCAAACTCTATCCCGCTAGAACTTGAACTATCACTCGACTTGAAGAGAACCCCTAGGCATAGACCAACTTACGAACTGTGACATTATCCCACACTTATTTCAGCAACGCCTTCATTGCTAAGGGGATGATGCGCTCACCTTGAACGACAATTCCAACTCCTGCCTTGCGATCCAGTTTTATAACATTTTAGTCTCATACCCGAACATGTACTCTACTAGCTTTTGTTGCTCTCGATCTGAAGTTTTTCAATACTCTGCTGTAATAATCCTTTTTGCTTGCACTATTAACGCCTCTTACATTTTCTTTGAGTTACCCGTTGTACACTCTTATGTGAAGAATCTGGTTGCACTGTAAAACTCATGCCGTGGCATTCCACTGTCGCTAGTTTCCCCTCAATAGTCTCAATTAGCACTTGACTGCTCTTTTTTAGTTTTCTTCTGGTGCTGTTTACCCTTGTCACTCTTACTTTCGGATAGCTTCTTTACCTGTTTGATGGTTAAAAGTTTTGGGCACTCCCTAACTAGATATGGACTGGCACAAAAATAGTAACTTAATAACCTCTTGCCCCTACTGGTAATTCTATCGATCTTGAAAATTCTAGGCTTTCCCATATCCCTTTCTTCCTTTAAGGAACAAACATCAGTGTCTCACCCACTTTGGCCTTTTTTCTTCAACTTTATAAACTTGGTGCATTTATCCTGAGTTAGTGATTTTACAGCAACTCTGGTCTAACTCAACTACTGCATGCCTCTTCGTTATAGCTTTGCCTTTACCCATGGCTTTACTCCATCAATGAAATACTTAGGCACCTTCACTCTCAGTCCGAATCTCGTACCAACAATTATGGTAGCTCATAATACAATGTGGTCCACCTTAAGCCTAGCTAGCTCTTCTATCAAGGTTGTCGCCATGGACTTCAACGCCTTATTATGCTGCATGAGCTTTTTCATTGCCTTATTTGATGATCCTTTAATGTCTCCAAATTGATCCATTGTCTAAAAAAAAAACCTTCTCTCACTTATTTATAGGTGGGTACTCTTTGAGCACCTTATTTTGGCCTCATATCTAGTTTTCCTTAGCCATGCCAC
Organism: Durio zibethinus; assembly: GCF_047325235.1. Classification (NCBI taxonomy): domain Eukaryota; kingdom Viridiplantae; phylum Streptophyta; class Magnoliopsida; order Malvales; family Malvaceae; genus Durio; species Durio zibethinus. The sequence continues at coordinate 913,286 of NC_143181.1, forward strand.
AAACAAAATACATAAACTGTTAGACTACAAATGCACAAACCAAAAGTTTATCTCAACTCTAGTAGGCATTCAAGCAATTCAATTCTGGTTTTAACCAACCACTACACCAGTCTATTAGCATAACACACCAGCATAACAAACACTATTGGGCATTAGTCTGCACACTGGTTTAGCACACCAACCTCTAGCTCAGGCACCAGTCTGTACACTTTCACACTTGCACAGCATGCATAGTACACCCACAACATGCAGTATGAGCACTTATCCTGCACTTTAGCACACTCGCACCCAACACACCAAAAATGTTTCACTAGTACACGAGCACGATAGGCCTTTTAGGATGCTCGCACCACGCCGTAAACCACCTACAACACACAATATAATGTTTGTACACATAGTAAGATGCGTGCACAACTCATCACAATGTTCGCACACCACACTAAGATGCTTGTACGTAAGTCCCCCAACTTGCATTGATGCCAACTTTGGCTCCCCAACTAACTCTGGCTTTCACAGTAACTCTAGCTCTTTTTGTCACAAAAAAAGATCTATTGCACACTCCAAACCAAGGTTCTGGTCATCATCTCTGGTCTAATCTAGGCTCCGATACCCCTTGGTATTTGGTTCTACCACCTACACCTAGCTCCACTGAACCAGGCAATGATACCACTTGGTATCAGACTTTGTGGCTTACTTCTAGCTCTTTCGAATTAGGCGTTGATACCGGTCAAGACTTAAGCTTCTAGGCTCGTGTAGCTCCAAGACAGAATGATGGACTCTTCTGTAATTCAGATCAACTTAACAT